>NC_053023.1:391722331-391842041 GCF_003073215.2 Triticum urartu | reverse complement strand
GTGCTCAGGACGGGCTACCTTCACCTGAGGATATCTCGAGGAGGGTGCATGTGGCGGGTAGGCCGATGCTACCGAGAAATATGCTCGATGCTGCAACCGGTGCTATGCAGAGTCTGCATGACAGTGTTCTTTCTTTGGAGAAGCGGCGTCTCGGAGAGAAGGATGTGGCATACCCGGTTTCGCGGCCAAGGTGCCAGAGGGCAAGGGCTTTGTGGATAACTCCATCGGGGGTACGATCGTCCTGCGGTTTGATGACATCCACGCTATGTTGAACCTTCATCCGCTGCACTACACCTTCGTTCGGCTATTTTCGCTGAGTATGGAGATGTGGATCATTCGCGACAAGACCCCGGACATCGTCATAGTCGACCCCTTCTATATGCGTGCCAAGATCTTGGGCAGCGCTGGGGACCGGAAAGTCGCGAGTTCTTACCTCGAAGGCGTCATTCTGGCAAACCAAGATAAGGATAACTTCCTCGTGCCTTACTTTCCCGCGTAAGTCCTCCCCTCAACCGCCCCGTAACATATGAATTCTTAGATTTTGATCGTTTTTCTTTTAACATTCCGTGTTTTCTGCAGTGACACACGTTGCACGCTCATCCTCCTAAGCCCCAAATATTCCATGGCCACGTATTTTGACCCGGACCGTCAGTCGAATGTAGACTACACAAATGTCAAGAAGGTTCTTGATGATGTTCTCCCCGGCTACGTCAAATCTGGAGGCACCTTCACCAGGCCTATTCGTAAGTACGGCAAGCACGTGTTCTCCCACAATACGACGTTCTGCTGCGTCAAGAAGCCGCCTGGCGGTCAGAAGGGTGCCTACTACGCCATCCATCACATGCGGGCGATCGTACGGGACCATCATCAACTTCTGCTACCGAGTAGACTCAATGATTGGGCCGCGAGCGTGTCGGCAATCCAGGACGCGGACATCAGACAAGAATTCTTTCGCATCTAGTCGGAGTTTGCGGAAATCATCCATCAAGATGTCCTTCGTACCGCGGGGCAGTTCTACCTCAGAAATCAACCGTCCAACAGTGACATCGACACAATCCTACAAATGCAGGCTGACAACGCCCGTTCTTTCATGACTCCCACGATAGACGGCGGCTTCATCCACGCTCCGGTCCCTTGAGTCGAGTCGAAAGCAGTGATGCTGTGTCTAGTTCTGAAACATCGATTGGCTCATGTTGTAATTAAACTTTAATGAACTTGTAGTATGTCTCTTTGGTTTCGAGAGTCGTTCAACTTAAGATGTAATCGATGCTATTAATGTCTTGCTTTTCTCTTCCGATCGTTCTGTTGCATACTTATATATTGCTTATGTATTGTCTGTGAATTGGTACTAACGTTTCGTTTGGCTACTGCATAGCGATGCCGTGGTATGTCGTGTACAAGGGTAAGGTTCCCGGAGTCTACGACGACTGGGAGGAGTGTCGGAGACAGGTTCACCGATTCAGCGGTAACAGTTACAAAGGGTACGCCACTAGGGCCGAGGCCAAATCTAGATATGCCCGCTATCTAGCGGGAGAGGGGAGGGAGCATTGGAGGAACCGGATGAAGACGAGTTTCATCGTGATGATGCTCATCGTGATGACCGCAGCTCTCTTCTATGTGATGGTAGTTTAGATGATCGATATCGACTTGTAATGTGAAGACAAACTCGCGGTCTCGAGACTTGTAATATAATGTTCTATCTTTGTTCGGTCTTTTCAATTCGGAGACTAATATGATGACTTGTATTCGGAGACTAAAATGATGAATTGTATTCAGAGACTAATCTTCTATTGTATTCGATGAATCTGTTGTTGATGTGTGCTGTCTATATTTTGTCCAATTATACATTTTGTAACCTGTGCAAAAAACAGAAAATTAAAAAATAAAAAAAACCTAATATTCATACTAATGGCGCATCACATCATAGTGCGCCATTAGTATGCCAAAGGATACTAATGGCGCATCATTAAACAGTGCGCCATTAGTATGCCGAAGTTACTAATGGCGCATCTTGCTGTCGTGCGCCATTAGTATGCCAAAGCACCTGGGTATACATGGCCCCCTGGGAGGCATACTAATGGCGCACTATTGTATATACTAATGGCGCATCTGGGGTGCGCCATTAGTATACCAGATACTAATGGCGCACCAGGTGCGCCATTAGTAAAATATACTAATGGCGTGCTACTAATGGCGCACCACTAATGCGCCATTAATGGCCAAATTAGGTGCGCCATTAGTAGGCCTTTTCCTAGTAGTGTGACTCTGACTCGGATGATGGAGATTGCCACCAAGTACGCCGATGGTGAAGAAGAAGACCGACACCGGAGTGGCAGGCACAAAGCAGTCGCCCACGAAACTGAAGGAGGAAACTCCAGTCGAAAGCAGAAGCCCAAAGCCGAGCCAGCCGCTCCTGGTGAAGCCTTAGCCGTGACTCAGGGGAAGTTCAAGGGGAAACCTAAAGCACCATGGAACCCCAAGAAAGTAAAAGATCAAGATGGAAATGATGTGCTGGATTTACAATGCCACATTCACACCAAGAAAGATGAAGAGGGTAATTTCATTACCCAAAGCATACCACTCGACAGTGTCGACTCCTAATCCAGCAATTCCGAGAGAAACAACCCAAGGAAAAGGAGAAGGAAGCAGACAAAGTTGAGGATGAGGAGGAGGACGGTGATGGTTACCCCCACGTCTATGCCACTCTGATGATTTTCGCTAATATTGAGAGTAAGAGTCGACTGAAAGTCATCAAAAGAGAAGTGAACATGGTTGCTCCAGTGACACCCAGTTATTTGAAGTGGTCTTAGACTGCAATCACATTCGACCAGTCCGATCACCCAGCGCACATAGCCACCCCTGGGAGGCAAGCGCTGGTGGTCGACCCAGTAGTCGAAGGTACTCGATTGACTAAGGTTCTGATGGATGGTGGCAGTGGCCTGAATATACTGTATGCAGAGACATTGAAAGGAATGGGCATTCCGATGTCCAGACTCAGTGAAAACAATATGAGTTTCCATGGAGTCATTCCTGGCAAGAAGGCTGCATCACTCGGCCAGATCGCCCTTGATGTAGTGTTCGGTGATTCCAAGAATTACCGCAAAGAAAAGTTGACATTTTAAGTTGTAGATTTCCAGAGTGCTTATCATGCTATTTTGGGCAGGCCAGCTTATGCATGTTTTATGGCTTGACCATGTTACGTGTACCTCAAATTGAAGATGCCTGGTCCCAAAGGAGTGATCACTACCACCGGTAATCGAAAAAAGGCAGAAGAGTGCTTCCAGAAGGGCTCAAAGATCGTTGATGCACAGATGGCAGTAGTGGAATTGCAAGAATATCAAAAAATGTAGATCCGAGTGATTTGTTGCGTGCTAAGAAGCTTGCCACGGATTCAGCATTCCAGTCGTCTGGTGAAACAAAGTCGATTCACATTCACCCAACTGATCCGAATGCTGCTCCGACTCACATCTCAACAACACTCGACTCCAAATAGGAAGAAGCGCTCATCCAGTTCCTCTGTGAGAACTGGGACATCTTTGCATGGAAACCTTCCGACATGCCAGGTGTTCCCAGAAAACTGGCTGAGCATCGTTTGCAAGTCGACCCAGAAGTGAAACCAGTCAAAGAACATCTTCGACGGTCCGCTGTACAGAAGAGGAAGGCAATCGATGAAGAAGTGGCTCGGCTTCTGGCAGCTGAGTTTATCCGAGAGATTTACCACTCCGAGTGGTTAGCTAATGTTGTCATGGTCCCAAAGAAGGATGACTCACTTCGCATGTGCATCAATTTCAAACATATCAATTGGGCCTTCCCGAAAGATCACTTTCCTCTCCCTCGCATCGACCAAATAGTCGACTCGACTGCGGGGTGTGAGCGTTTGTCCTTTTTCAACGCTTACTCCGGGTACCATCAGATCCGTCTATACGGACCCGATGAGATAAAAACAGCTTTGATAACCCCATTTGGGTGCTTCTGTTATGTCACTATGCCATTCGGTTTGAAGAACGCTGGAGACACATTCATGCGGATGATTCAGAAGTGCCTGCTCACTCAGATCAGTCGGAATGTGGAGGCATACATGGATGACATTGTGGTCAAGTCACATAAAGGTTTCGACCTACTGGCTGACCTTCCTGAAACCTTTGCCAACCTCAGAAGGTATGATATCAAGCTTAATCCATCAAAGTGCACGTTTGGAGTTCCAGGCGGAAAATTACTCGGTTTTCTCATTTCCGAACGAGGGATCGACGCTAACCCAGAGAAAGTGGGTGCCATACTCCGGATGAAACGCCCTGTGCATGTGCATGATGTCCAGAAGCTTACTGGTTGTTTTCCCGCCTTAAGTCGATTCATTTCTCGCCTCGGTGAAAAGGCACTGCCTCTTGACCGACTGATGAAGAAATCAGATAAGTTCGAGTGGACTCCTGAGGCTGATGCAGCATTTGCAGGGCTCAAAGCCCTGCTTTCCACCCAGCCGGTGCTTGCTGCTCCAATCAACAAAGAGCCTTTACTGCTTTACATTGCAGCCACTGGACAAGTCGTCAGTATAGTACTTACGGTCGAGCGGGAAGAAGAAGGAAAAGCTTACAAAATTCAGCGCCCAGTATACTATGTCTCTGAAGTTTTGACTCCATCAAAGGAAAGATATCCACATTATCAGAAGCTTGTTTATGGGATCTATATGACCACGAAGAAGGTTGCACATTACTTCTCTGATCACTCCATTAGAGTCGTCAGCGACGCTCCGTTATCAGAGATTCTGACAATAGAGATGCAACTGGTCGAGTGGCAAAGTGGGTGATTGAACTTCTTCCCTTAGATATCAAGTTCGAGGCAAAGAAAGCTATCAAGTCCCAAGCAATAGCAGATTTCCTCGCCCAGTGGATTGAACAACAACTGCTGACTCAAGTACACTCGGAGCACTAGACCATGTTCTTTGATGGTTCCAAGATGCTGAATGGTTCCGGTGCTGGGGTAGTACTGGTATCCCCCCGACGAGACAAGCTCAGATATGTCCTCCAGATTCACTTTGATTCCTCCAATAACGAAGCAGAATATGAAGCACTCTTGTATGGGTTGCGTATGGCCATTTCACTCGGCGTCTGTCGCCTCATGGTCTATGGCGACTCAGATTTGGTAGTCAATCAAGTGATGAAGGAGTGGGACGTCAGAAGCCCAGCCATGACTGGTTACTGCAACGCGGTGTGAAAGTTGGAAAAGAAGTTTGAGGGGTTAGAGCTCCATCATATCCCCCGACTGAAAAATCAAGCAACAGATGATTTAGCAAAGATAGGCTCCAAGAGAGAAGTCATTCCCAGTAATGTGTTCCAGGAGCATATTGATGCACCTTCAGTTCAAGAAGGTCCCTTCAATGAAGAGCCCCCGCAGCCTAAGAGTGCCACAGATCCGACTGAAGTCGAGGTCCCAGCCGTGGTTGACTTGGTCATGGAGGTGTTGGTCATCACTCCCGACTGGACAGTGCCATACATTGCATATATCCTTAGGAAAGAGCTCCCCGAGGATGAAGAAGAGGCTCGATAGATCGTCCGTCGATCCAAGGCCTTTACTATAATAAGGGGTCAACTGTTCAGAGAAAGTGCAAGTGTGGTCAGCCAGAAATGTATAACACCAGAAGAAGGCCGAGTGATCCTCCACGACATCCATTCGGGGACCTGTGGTCACCATGCGTCCTCTCGGACCATTGTGGCTAAAGCATATCGAGCTTGATTTATTGGCCACGAGCAAATGAAATGGCGAAAGATATAGTCGACAGATGTGAAGGCTGCCAGTTCTACTCCAATATGTCACACAAACCTGCATCAGCCCTAAAGACCATCCCACTCGTCTGGCCCTTTGCTGTTTGGGCATTGGACATGGTTGGTCCATTGAGGAATGGTAGGAGTGGCTTCACTCATGTGCTTGTAGCAGTCGACAAGTTTACCAAATGGATCGAAGCCAAGCCTATTAAGAATCTTGAAGCTAGTACTGCTGTCAGCTTCATCAGAGAGTTGATTTTCAGATATGGAGTTCCGTATAGCATCATCACTGACAACGGATTGAACGTTGATTCTGACGAGTTCAGAACCTTCTGCGCCTCACAAGGCACACGAGTCGACTATGCTTCAGTCTCCCATCCCCAATCGAATGGACAAGGAGAAATAGCAAATGGCATGATTCTCAAAGGACTGAAACCCCGACTGATGCGAACTCTCAAGCACGCAGCAGGCGCCTGGGTTGATGAGCTTCCATCAGTTCTTTGGGGATTGAGGACAACACATAATCGGTCGACTGGCCGAACTCCATTCCTCTTGGTCTATGGAGCTGAAGCTGTTTTACCGAGTGACTTGCTTCATAATGCACCACGAGTTGAGATTTTCTCTGAAGATGAAGCAGAACAAGCTCGGCAAGACGCAGTCGACCTCCTAGAGGAGGAAACAGAGATGGCCTTGATCCGGTCGACCATTTATCAACAAGACTTGCGTCGATTCCATGCTAGACACATGAAGGGTCGAGCCTTTCAAGAGGGAGACTTGGTTCTTCGAGTTGATCAGCAGAAACCACACAAGCTCGCCCCAGCTTGGGAAGGTCCCTTCATTGTTACCAGAGTGATCCACAATGGAGCATACCACCTTTACAGTGTCGAGCATAAGAAGGACGAGCCATGGGCTTGGAATGCGGAGCTGCTTTGCCCCTTTTATACTTAAGTATTCGTTCGAATAAAATGTAATAAGAAATACCGTTGTAATTTATTTATCAAAGACAAGAGCTTTATAGTCCTCTAGCACGATTGTTGTTGCTTTTGTCTACATCTGAAAAACCCCCGGTGAGTGACTTAGCTGCGAATCCGTTTCGCCTAAGTTTTCAAAAAACCTACCGAGTGGTGAGCCAGCCTCCCACTTGGGGGCTTAGCTGCGAACCCGTTTCACCTAAGTTTGTAAAATCCTACCGAGCGGTGAGCCAGCCTCCAACTCGGGGGCTTAGCTGCAGTTCAGTACTCGCCTAAGTTTGTAAAATCCTACCGAGTGGTGAGCCAGCCTCCCACTCGGGGGCTTAGCTGCAGTCCAGTACTCGCCAAAGTTTGTAAAATCCTACCGAGTGGCGAGCAATCCTCCCACTCGGGGGCTTAGCTGCAGTCCAGTACTCGCCTAAGTTTGTAAAATCCTACCGAGTGGAGAGCAATCCTCCCACTCGGGGGCTTAGATGCAGTCCAGTACTCGCCTAAGTTTGTAAAATCCTACTGAGTGGCGAGCAATCCTCCCACTCGGGGGCTTAGCTGCAGTCCAGTACTCGCCTAAGTTTGTAAAATCCTACCGAGTGATGAGCAATCCTCCCACTCGGGGGCTTAGCTGCAGTCCAGTACTCGCTTAAGTTTGTAAAATCCTACCAAGCGGTGAGCAATCCTCCCACTCGGGGGCTTAGCTATAGTCTAGTACTCGCCTAAGTTTGTAAAATCCTACCGAGTGGCGAGCAATCCTCCCACTCGGGGGCTTAGCTGTAGTACAGTACTCGCCTAAGTTTGTAAAATCCCATCGAGTGGTGAGCAATCCTCCCACTCGGTGGCTTAGCTGCAGTCGAGTACTCGCCTAAGTTTGTAAAATCCTACCGAGTGGCGAGCAATCCTCCCACTCGGGGGCTTAGCTGCAGTCCAGTACTCGCCTAAGTTTGTAAATTACTACCGAGTGGTGAGCAATCCTCCCACTCGGGGGCTTAGCTGCAATTCAGTACTCGCCTAAGTTTGTAAAATCCTACCGAGTGGTGAGAAATCCTCCCACCCGGAGGCTTAGCTGCAGTCCAGTACTCGCCTAAGTTTGTAAAATCCTACCGAGTGGTGAGCAATCCTCCCACTCGGAGGCTTAGCTGCAGTCCAGTACTCGCCTAAGTTTGTAAAATCCTACCAAGTGGTGAGCAATCCTCCCACTCGGAGGCTGAGCTGCAGTCCAGTACTCGCCTAACTTTGCAAAATCCTACCGAGTGGTGAGCAATCCTCGCACTCGGAGGCTTAGCTACAGTCTAGTACTCGCCTAAGTTTGTAAAAATCTATCGAGTGGTGAGCGTCCTTCTCCTTTGGAGCTGCGCCACAAATACAATGTACACTCCATCTCCATCCGCAAGGACGACGAGGTGCAGGTCGACCGCGGCCCTCTTCTCCGAGCTACGCCACAAATACAACGTGCGCTCCATCCTTGTCCGCAAGGACGATGAGGCGCAGGTCGACTGCAACCTCCCTCTCCTTCGAGCTGCGCCACAAATACAGCGTGCGTTCCATCCTTGTCCGCAAGGACGATGAGGCGCAGGTCGACTGCAACCTCCTCCTTCGAGCTACGCCACAAATACAACGTGCGCTCCATCCTTGTCTGCAAGGATGACGAGGCGCAGGTCGACTGCAACATTCTCCTTCGAGCTACGCCACAAATACAACGTGCGCTCCATCCTTGTCCGCAAGGACAAAAGGCACAGTTTGATTGAAGTCTCCATTTTAAGGCTGCATCTCAAACACGAAGGTCACTCCAAATAGGGAGCAGATCCCAAAAGCAATCAGAAGCATATTCAAAAGCAGTTCGGATTAATCCTAAAGTTCCAAGCGACAAATCAAAAGTATTCGAGCATCAAGCCCGAAGGATTTTAATGGTTACAGCAACCACTCGGCATTCCGAGGCAAATTTAAGACAGGTTTAAATCTCACAGTTTGTTCACTCGGCTGGAGGAGGGCTGGCGAGTTCGACGAATTTGTCCAAGTCGATTCCATCTGCGATCCGAGTAGAAACAGCAATGAAAGTCTCCATAAAGGACTGGAAGTTGTGCCTTTTGGTGTTGGTGACCTTGATCGCCACCAGCTTGTCTTCACGAGCTTCCTTGCAGTGGACCCTTACCAAAGACAGCGCCACGTCAGCACCACACCGGGCAGAGGACACCTTCCACTCTTGCACTCGACCAGGAATCTCGTTGAGCCGAGCCATCAGAGATTCGAGGTCATTTTGAAGCGTCGCCCTTGGCCAGAGTGATGAGTTGATCTGTGAAACTGCCACCTTCAGGCGAGCGAGGTAACTTGTGATGCTGGCAACATGGGATTCCAGTCAAAGCACATTCATGGCAGCTTCGTCGCCGACCGGAGAAACAATAGGGTCTAAACCCGTCTCGATCCTTCCAGTTTCCTCATCAAAGTTTTGGCAGAATTCTGCAGTCAAAGAGTTAGTGAGTCGACTGGACAGGTTTAACTTGCAAGTAGTAAAGCAGTCGGATTAAAAGGAGTACCTTCCAGCATAAGATAGAGTTTCTTAGAAAGAGTTCTCAGATAGGCTTCCATGTCATTTCTCTTACGGACCGCGGACTCCAGCTTCTCATTCAGAGAAATCTTATCCTTCTTTAGATGAGTTACCTCTTGGTTGGACTCATTGAGACAGGACTTCAGTTTGTTCACCTCTCCTTCCAACGCTCCGACCGAAGCCAGCTTCTGGTCTGCAAGGGCAGTCTTATCTTAAGCTTCCTTCTACACAGCTGCAAGGTCCGAGTCCTTCTTCTCCATATCCAACCTCATTTTCTCTGCAAAAGAAGCAATCAGATCAAACAAGAGATCGAAGAAATATCTTAAAAGACGATCAACATAAACAGTCGACAGGCAGTTACCTTCCATACCAGCAGCTTCGTCTTGAGCTTTCTTCAACTTTTGTTGGGCCAGCTCCAAGTCGAGGTTGAGTTGCCTCTGCTTCTCCTCAAATTCGGCAAACTTAGAAATGAGAGTACAAGATTTCTGCAGAAGGAAAAATACGTGTCAATCGACAAGGTCAAAGATTATTTACTTCCGAGTGAATAAAACTTAAAAGTTTACTCAAGACCCCAGCCGACTGCCCGCAGTTGACCACGGTCTCGGGGACTACACCCAACGGGTGCACTGGTGTGCCCCCACTGATTCAGACCCCACTCGACCGGTCTGCCCAGGTCGAGTAAAAAAAGAGAGAAGTAAGAGAAAAGAACTATTCAGACCCCGGCCGACTACCAGCAGTTGACCGCGGTCTCGGGGACTACACCTAGTGGGTGCACTTGACGTGCCCCCACTGGTTCGGATCCCATTCGATCGGTCCGCCCGGGTCGAGTGGAAGAAAAGAAAGAAAAAAGTACTCAGACCCTAGTCGACTGCCTGCAGTCGACTGCGGTCTCGGGGACTACACCCAGTGGGTGCACTTAGTGTGCCCCCACTGGTTCTGATCCCACTTGCCAGGCTGAGTGGAAGAGCGCATATACCAAAGACAACAAAACACACCAAGTGGGTGTATAGATTCGACGCAAACAATAAGAGATTGTATGAAAGAAAATATTTCAGGTAGCATATCCTAATAGAACAAGGCCATTCGGAAGCCTACTTACCTGGACATTGGCCCGGAGAGCCGCGCTGGCATCGTAAGCAGCCTGGCTGTTCTCGTGCACCGTCTTCATCTGCTCCATCATCACGTTAGCCTGACGGATGGCCTCCGCAGCCGCGTCCGACTGACTTTCTGGAACATGGTAGTTGGTGAAGAAGGGGGCGGACGACCCAGGTGCGGCAGCTTGGAGCTCCGAAGCGTGAGGTTGGACAACTGAAGAAAACACTGGTACAATTGACGATGCAGGGCGCTCACTCGACAATGGGACAATGAAGGTTACAGAGGCCCCACCTGCGTCTTCGGATTGCCGGACGGTTGGTGTTGTCACCGGTCCTTGCTGAGACGTCTTGCCAGATGCTACTTTTTTGTTCTTCCTGGGCCTAGGGGCCACATCTTCATCATCATCCGGAAGATCGATGACGTTGGGCGGGGCTGCAGATAGATCAGTCGACCCCAAGTGAATTGCCAGAATTTAATCGACCCAATAATCAAGGACAAGATCATGAGAATTTTACCTGGGTTGGAGGTAATCGCGTCTTCCATTTCCTTGTCTCGGTACTGGTAGGAAGAAGTCCCAGAGGTAGCAGCGCTACAAATGTCAACATTCAGTCGGTTATGTTCTGTTGCTCGGGTCGACCAAAAGATCGGGTCAGAAGATTACCCGGAGATGGTGGGGATGGTCACTTTGATTCTGGGTAAAGCCTTCGGTGGTTTGGAGGAGGTGGCCTTCGATGCTTTCGGCACACGAGACGGTGCAGTCTTGAGTTGTTTCGGTACCTTCTCAGTCGGCGTCGGGGAAGACGTCCGAGGGCGCTTCGAAGATGGCCCAGTCGACGCGGCCGCCAGGTCAGGGGTGCTCGCCGGGTCGTGAGCGTGCTTGGACCTCCTCTCTCTACGAGGAGGCGAGTCGACCTCTTCTTCATTGCTCGAGTCGTCGCTCTCCTTGTCCTCCTCTGCATCCGAGTGCCACTTGCCACTCTCACCCCCGCTCGCCCCTTCCTCGACGTGTTGCTCCTGCACTCCATTGGGCATCGAGTACATATCATTAAGAGCCTGAAAAGACAATGAACGAAAGAAATACAGTCGACCATCAACAAGATGTTACACAGTGAATCGAGAAGATACTTGACAATGCAGAATCATACCTGTTCCGGCTGGCATGAATGGTCGAATGGAATCACCCTCCTAGACCCCCGGGGATTATCTTTGTTGCTGGTGATTCCTCTCAGCCACTTCTCCACCGTGTCTTCACTAACGTCCTCCGGGTGGATCCGAGTGGAGTCCTTGAGTCCCGAGTACATCCACATTGGATGGTTACAGGCTTGGAGCGGTTGGATGCATCGACTAAGAAAGACCTCCAGCAGGTCCATACCAGTCACTCCGTCGCGGACAAGTTGGACGACCCGCTCGACCAACACCTTCACTTGTGCCTTCTCTTCTAGGATCACCCTCAAGGAGGAGGGCTTCTCCACTCAATCCAAAGAAAAGGGGGGAAGTCCAGTCGACTGACCCGGGGTCGGCTGGTGCTTGCAGTAAAACCAAGTCGACTGCCAGCCCCGGACCGAGTCAAGAAGGATCATAGCTTGGAAGGTGCTCTTGTTCCTCATTTGGATTCCAAGGCCTTCGCACATCTGTATCACGTGCGTCCTCTCGTCACTCGGGTTGGCCTTCTTGACCGACTGGGAGCGACATGTGAATATGTGCTTGAAGAGACCCCAGTGCGGTCGGCAACCCAAGAAATTTTCGCACATTGACACTAAGGCAGCAAGGTACATGATAGTGTTTGGAGTAAAGTGGTGGAGTTGAGCCCCAAAGAAATTCATAAAACCAGGAAAGAAAGGGTGGGGAGGCAAAGAAAATCCGCGGTCGACGTGAGTGGCGAGGAGAACGCACTCACCCTCCCGCGGCGGCGGCTCGGTCTCGTTCCTCGGGAGCCGTGCCGATTCGTGGGGGATCAGTCCCCCCTCAACCAGATCGTCGAGGTCGTCCTGGCAAATCGTCGAGCGGATCCAATCGCCCTGGATCTAGCCCGGTGGCAGGCCGGACCTTGACGAGGATCCACCTCGGCTGGTCCGCTTTCCTTTTGCCTTCGCCGTCGCCTTCTTTGCGCGCTCCAACGCCACCGTCTTCTCCTTCCCCATGGCAGCGAATCGAGTCCGAGCGGAGCTACGACGCCGAGAGCGGAAGCAGGGGCAGCGGAGAAATCTGAAGAAGAAGAAGAAGGAGGAGGAGAATGAGGGCGCACTGTTCAAAAGCCCGGTCCGGTGCATTTTATAAGGATACTTCCGAGTGACTGACTTGTAGGCCCGGACGATGTCATCAAATCCCGCAACAGTTGCGCACGCGATACGTGGCAAAAAAGGTGGCGCGGGGATCGAGGCGACCTGCCTAATCCGTCCCGATTACCACGGCCTCCCCCGCCCAACGCGCTTCCCAAAATTCGAATCCCGCGAAATCCGCGGACAGCAGAACAACTTGTCAGACGGAAGGCATCCTCCACATCATCACTCGAAGCTTTTCAGTAAAAGTTCACTCGACAAAAACTAAGAATGGATCAAGGCGACTGAAAAAGAAGTTGTCGTCGTCACCTCAGTTCATTGATCCTGAACAAGATATACTCATAACAACGAAAAATGAGTCGGAAGCATTCTCAACTCCTTCCTCACTCAAACCCTGATCCATTCGGGGGCTAATGATGAAGCTATGTACCTAGGGTAGGGTCATGGATCTGTCCAAGATACCCTCCCCAAGGACATCTCTAAAAGAACCAGAAGCAGTCGAAGAAAAATCATCATCCACTCGACCATGAAGCTATGTTCCACTCGACAGTCTTGAAGACACTCGACCGTATGGACAATCACTCGACTACCAGAAGATCTAGAGCCACTCCACTCTACAACGGTCGGGAATTAGGTCATAGCCTTAATGGTCATTATGTATCTTTATTACAGGCGTTACTAGTAACATCTCCATCTTTATGTACCTTAAACCCTTTGTAACTGAGCGCAGGAGGGGTCTGGCAAACTCTATATAAGCCACCCCCTCCTCAGGGACAAGGGTTCGCACCCCCTGTAACACACACACACATATAATCCATTCGACCGCCTCCGGGCTCCGAGACGTAGGGCTGTTACTTCCTCTGAGAAGGGCCTGAACTCATAAAACTCATGTGAACAACTCCTCCATAGCTAGGATCTTGCCTCTACATTCCTACCCCCCCTATTCTACTGTCAGACTTAGAACCACGACAATAGTTGCCTTACTAACTGCTCATGTTTGGGTGCTCTGTGGTGGAGACGGTGCTATGTAAATGGGAACTGGGTTACTCTCTGCTGGGGTTGGGGTTAGAAGGGGTGTAGCTAGTTCTCTGTCCAACTGGGTAGGGGTACAATCTGCGTGAGTCTGTGTTATGTGTGGTGTGGCTGGTTCTTGGGCAAGTACAACCGTGGTTCTATCTCAATCGACAGGTAGCCCGATCTTTTCTGAAGACCGTGTTTTTACTCCCAAAGATACTGCCATCACCCCCTCCAATTGAAATGACTGATAAACAAGAAAAGTAATTGAATGTACAGACATTGTAAGATAGACAGGTGCAATGGATAGTAGGGAAGAAAACAGGGCATGAAATAATTCACATTTATGTTGTCTAACCAAACAGAATAGCAGGACATAATTTCACATATGTGATGGCTAATTAAACAGGATAACATGACACAATTTCACATGTATGATAGCTAACTAAACAGGATAGAATGACATACTTCAAAATATGATGACTATGTAAATAGGATGACATGATATAACTATATGATGTGTCTATTAAAGTGGTTGGCATGCCATAAATCACAAACATGCCGTCGATGGAAACATGATGGCATGATATAATTCACGGATAGAATGACATAATTCAAAATATGATGACTATGTGAAGTGTGAACAGGATGAGATGATATAACTATATTATGTCTTTAGAAAATGGGTTGGCATGCCATAATTTAGGTACATGCTGTCTATGTGAATATCATGGCATGATATAATTCAAATATACGATTTATATACTAAGGAAGTGAGCAGAGGGCAATTGCATATATGATGTGTCAACTAAGGAGATGGCAATCAATATCGTGTATATGATGTAAAAACTAAGCATTGCAATACAACATATGCATGATATGAGTAATATAACCCTGCCAAGTTTGAGCATACACCTCAGGGGGATAATAGGACTGGTCATCTGCCTCTGAATCCTCCTCTGAAGAGCTATTTGTAACCAGCAAGATATCTGCTTCACCAGGTAGCATTGTCTGCTATGAAGACCTTGTTTTCACTCCAGATTTCTCCATCACCAATTCAAATGGCTGATGCACAGGAAGAGCAGTTGAATATACAAACATTGTTGACAAAAGAAATAAGAAATACAAAAAAAGGACGGCATGATATAACTCACATATATGACGCTTGGCTAAACAGCATGGCATTGCATAATTCACATATATAATGCCTTGCAACAAGATAGCATTGCATAATTCACATATATAATGTCTTGCAACAAGGTGGCATTGCATAATTCACATATATGGTAATTAGACACTAAATAGGTGGCATTCACACAAAGCATGTCTAAACTAAGCAAATGACATAGCAATGCAAGATACCATACGCACGATATGAGCAACATAACCCTGCCAAGTTAGAGCATGCACCTCGGGGGGGGGGGGGGAATAGGACTGGTCATCTGTCTCTGAATCCTACTCTGAGGAGCTATCTGTAACCAGCAAGACATGTGCTTCGTCAGATAGCATTGTCTGCTCTGAAGATGTTGTTTCCACTCCAGATTTTTCCATGACCGTGCCGAATGGCTGATGCACAGGAAGAGTAATTGAATGTACTAAAATTGTTGACAAATTTAACATGTAATAAAAAATCATGTCATGATATAATTCACATATAAGATGACTGGCTAACCAGGGTGGCATTGCAAAATTCACATATATGATGCCTGGCTAAACAAGATGGCATTGCATGATTCACATATATGATAAAGAAACTAAACAAATGGCATTGACACAAAGCATGTCTAAACTAAGCAGATGACATCTTTGATGTATACAGTAAGCAATGCAAGGCACCATATGCATGATTTTACCAACATTAGCATGCCAAGTTAGAGCGAAGACCTCATGGGGTAAATAGGAGTGGTCTTCTTCTTCTGAACCCCCCTCAGAACAGTTATCTTCCTCTTGATTACGATCCGAAATGGGTGGAGGGGGGCTGCCTTTGCGCCCACCATGGAGCGACGTCTGCATGAAATTTTATTGTCATGCAAGGGTCGTCTCTTTTGCTCTACATGTTCCGTTCCATTGTGTACAATAACTGACATTCATAGGAATAAAACATAGTGAGATTATGTAAGGAGTGCATGCACAAATCCAGAGTGATGGTAGCAAACTGTGGATAGACCCAAAACAAACGATAGCAGGCAGATAATAGCTTTAGTTAAAAAATACAGATAATGGCTCCTTTAATGTTTGTTTGCACCCAACATGAAGATCATAGTAGACACCCGAGATTAACCAGATAGTAGACATATAGTACTGATTGCTGCCCCAGTATGTACCCCACAACCATTTAAAAACTCAAGTTTCAGCATAAGTTTGGACCTGAGTCGGAGTCTAATAGGTGAACACGACGATAAAGTAGCATGTCATCATATTAAGCAATGCATAACGTAAGCAGACACGGAAGAGTGCGACCTCTCTTGCGGAGCCGTGTAGTCCTCAAGGTCATCTGCTCAGTTGATAATGGTAATGCAGTCTGGAGAGTGGATCCCTGCTGTGGTGAACCCTTCCGTCGTTGGAGCAGCTGAGCTGGGGTGGAACATAGCACCGCAGGAGCAGGACAAACCACACAAGGTTTTCTTTGACATATATCTATAACAGAAGTAATTGTGTAGGGGCTTGTTTGAATTTGTGGATTCTAACAATGCAGGGATAGGAAATAGACATGAATAGGATAGGAATGCACGAGCAAAACAGAGAATTTAAAAACACAGGATTTCTGCCAATCTGGGTGTTTGGTTCACAAGAATTAGAAGATCACAGGATGCAAAGAAGCATGGTGAGATTAAGTCAAACCATAAGAAGTGTACAACCTATTTGGCGAAGCCATGTCGATCTCAGCGTGATTGGGTTGGCCGGTCAGAATGCTCTGGCTGAATTGGCTGTAGGAGGAGGGGAAGAAGATCTTAGGCGTCTGGAGATGGAGCCCGAGGTACTGCTCCACTGTGATGGAGGGTTTCATCGTTGGAGCAGCTCCGGTGACTTGTACGATGCCGAGGCTGAAGCAGGACAAGAGAGACAACGTTAACCTGAATGGAATTCTAATAGCATCTCCAATAGATGACGTAAAATAGATAACCACAAAGTGCTAGATGTATACATCAGCCGCTCATTTGTGAACTTAACTGTTGAAACTGAACTTAACTATCGAAACTGAATTTTGTTGTCGAAACTGAATGCACTAGAGGTGAGGCTACAAGTCAGTCGACTGACTTTTTCATCTCTGGTTAGTCGATTTTGCAGCTAATGGATATGAAATCAAGGGCCTGCAGTTCATCTTCAACCTCCACCCCCTGAGCCGCCAGCCAGCACCGGCCAAACAACCGCCCCCCGCTGCCCGCGACCTGCGGTGCGCCGCCCCGCCCGCCCCGAAAACACTCCCCACCGCCAGTCCGCTGTCGCCCCGGCCATCCCTGTGCCCCCCTGTGCCGAGCTTTTTGTCCGGTGATCCCCCCCCCCCCCCCCCCCCCCCCCCCCGCCCCCCCCCCCCACCCTGAACCCTAAGATAGATAGTGGGGTACCTCTCCGGCGAGGACCCCTCCCCGCTGCGACTGGTTCTTCCTTAACTCCAGCGAGCCCCCCACCCCCTAAAAATTGACTAACCCAAAAGTCGATTCAGTCGACTGAAGTGTAGCTAAATCGGAGCAGCATCGCAAGCAAGAGCAAGAGCGAGAGTAACAGCGCGAGCAAGAGCAAGAGCAAGAGCAGACCAGGCAGGGGATCAAGAGCAAGAGCAAGAGCACAGCAGCAGCGTGAGCGAGAGCTAAAGCAGAAGCTCCTACTGATGTGGACGTCGCCGCCGAGGGAGCGACGCCGTGGAGGAAGTGGCCGGCGACGCCGCCGTGGATGGAGCCGCACCGTGTCGGCTCGCGACCGAGCGCCGGCAGCACCGTGAGATCGAATCAAGAAGAAAATGCGGTGATTAGTGTACAACCTCTTTGGTGGCGCCGATTAGGCTGCAGCTTCATCCGAGGAAACGGTGATGATGATGCTCTTCAGGTGGTGCAGGTGAAGACGGCAGTGTGGGAATGGAGGTGGCGCGAAAGACGAGGGGAACATCGGGGCAGCTCCTTGGAGGTGGAGGACGGGGTGGCTGAACCGGCGGGACGACCAGATCGACGACGGATCCTCATCCGGTACGGTGGATGAGGGACGTCGAGGTGTTGTTGTGGACGACGTCGTCGGGGAAGAGGCTCCGGCTGGGTGGCGGACGGAGGAGGGTGTGGGGCTTCGCGGGTTTTGCCGGCCTCGGTGTACGAATCAGTGGGCGGATGGGATGGGAGTGGGGGAACCATGGCTTGGGGACGTGCTTGTCCCAAATGTGGGGTAAGTTACGAAAGTACCCCCACCGATTTGAGGCGGTTCTTTCGATTCAGGGGTATCACGGGCATTTCGCGTGTCGGGATTTCACAGGAGGTGGGAGTTTTCGCGCGCTTTGTAATTTTGGAATAGCAAGGCGCGGGTTGAGATGGAGGGAGTTGTCGAAGCACAGTGAGACAAAGATTTATCTTAAATATTTCGGGGTAACAAGGCGCGGGTTGTAGAGGCGGGAGTTTCGCAGCATGATAGACAGAGACGCTAGCTTCAAATTTCGGCATAACAAGGCGCGGCTTGAAATTTTGGGAGAACAAGCTTAACGTGTACCCAAAAGAAAAAAAGACAATTTAGACTAGTATGATATACTACGTACAATGTGCTTAACATGCACAACACACACACAGACACCATTTAGACTAGTAAGGTACACGTGCATTGCACGCATGAGATTCGGCAACCAAATTATGAATAAATACCACATTATAGCATGTAAGCTTTGAGTCATATATGCATGATGTAGATGTTCGTTTAATTCTTATAGTTGATTTCATTCAAAAACATCTAGTTTTTATAAGAAAGCTAATCTATTTTAAGATTCATGGAATTGTGCGTTTTAAGGCATAAAGTAAAAACAAATCAAGTAGAAAAATATTTGGGCAATTCTGATATGGAAGATTCTAGAACAAAGAAGAAGTGCTTGTGTTTTGAGGTTTGTGCATTATGCTTAAGTTCAACCTTAGAGTCTTCTAGATTGTACATGTGGCAAAATCTGGTGGAATCTAGATGATATCCAACGGCTAGTAGTACTCAAATTTGCCATCTCTGCACCATCGGATTGGCCTCATCCAACGACCATCTTTCAAAGTTAAAGTTATCCGCACACTATATAAAAAATATAATATAATATATATAGGGGTATAGATATAGATATGTGATGCGAAAGCCACCCATCATCTCCAATTAGAATAGTGTGTCCATGCACGGATGCAATCTGGCCAAACGATGTCTGCCATCGGTATCTCAAATTCAAACCAGTCTGACCTTGTTCAATGTGTATACATTACAACATGCCTGTTTCCAAACCACACCGCGCAGATCTCCGTTATATTCATGCATGTATGGGTTTCAAACATCATGAATTCTTATTCAAATATTTGAATTCAACTTTACATTGATTATGACCTCACCTAGTCTATTACACCCACACATTGGTCTATTCTTTATAATTGTACCACTAACTTTCTCTCGTGCATGCATGCACATACACTACCAGTCGGCATTATCCATCGCACACATTCAATCTTTTTCTTCAGGTCGGTCTCCCATGAAGGCACACACACACACATCCCCCTCTCCATCATATCGGGCATTCTTTATATCTCACGTGCATGCGCAACGATCGATGTTCCTCTATGTGTGTGTGTGTATATAGCTAGGTCTTTCATAGTTTTCCACATAAACCTATCAATCTATATATCTAGTGAGGTCTCATCCTCTTTCCCATGTCCACATCGATCAATCTATACCTCTCTATATAGGATTACATATATAGCTAATACACCCACATTAATTATATATCCAACGCCCCCTCTCATCATCCATGCCTTCCGCTTCATCTCTCAGACGCACGCACAATGGCAAAGACAGGGGCAGCAACGGCCCTGCCCCCCTAACATCACTATATATCGAGGCTAATATGAATGTGATCATTAGACAATTACTGGTAAAAATGGTTTAAGTTGATGAATTGGCCCTCCTCATAAAGGATTAGCAATGCCTGGCCCCCTAACTCATGGGACATTTTTCATGGCACCGCCACTGCGTGCAACAACGCACGTTCTCGCCCCCTCTCTCTAAATATCGATCTTGTAGTTGTGCACTCCTTCATAGTCTCCCTCCACTCGGCCCCTCGCACCATCTTCTAGCCCCCACCGGATTTTGCCACATGTACAATCTAGCAGCCTCCATGGTTGAACTTAAGCATAATGCACAAATCTCAAAACAACAGTGGTTCTCCTTTGTTCTAGAATCTTCCGTATCATAATTGCCAAAACTTTTTTTCTAGTTGAATTGCCATTATTTGTTTTTTACTTTATGCTTTACAACGCACAATTCCATGAATCATAAAATGGATTAAGGGCTTCTTTGATTCAAAGGATTCTCGAAGGAATTTTGGAGGATTCTAATCCTTAGGAATTTTTCCTATCTTGGTTGTTTGATTCCTTGGATTGTAAACCATAGGAATTTTTCCATATGATTCATTTGCACTAGATTTCATAGGAAACATCCCATCCACTCAAACCTCTTTGAAAGAATTCTTTGTTTTTCCTATGCAAAATCAAACACTCGTACCATCCTGTAGGAATCAAGACGACATTCCACTCTAATCCCATGTTCTTCCTATTCCCGCGTTTTGGAAATCCTACGAATCAAAGAGGCCCTAGGGTTTTTTTATAAAAACTAATTGATTTTGAATGAGATGAACTATAAGAATTAAATGAAGGTCTACATCAGGCATATATGACTCAGAGCTTACATGCTATAGTGTGGTATTTATTCATAATTTGGTTGGAAAATCGGACGCGTGCAATGCACGTGTACCTTACTAGTACTTCGAGTATGTGCAAAACACAATGGCACGCTACACAGTGTCTCTCTTACCGTTCATGAAGCCACGTGGCACATGTGGAGGCGTTGTCGCGACATCCTTGTGTGGATTAATCATAGTGACGTGCTGCTAGTTCCTGAAGAATGTACTCGTCCTCCCTGAGCCGCACTGGCAGTGCATGCACGAAGCGAAGATGTGCATGTACGCCATGCACGCACTCATTCCCTCGCACGCACACATGGGTACACGGGCGGACACAATTTTGTACCAAGATCCACCCCATGTGATAATTTGACGCGTGTAAAGTCCTTCACTTCATTGATGGTCAATTAATACAGCGCATGCAAATTGAGTGGACGTGAGGGCGGAAGAAAGACATGCACGTAGTACTGCTCGCATACGAGTAGTTAAATCATGGGTTGCTAGTAGTACTTCCATTGGTCTCCTTCGTATTTTGTGCCAATTTTTGATAGTAACATAATATTTACGCATCTGAGCAGTGTAGTCTACTTGAAATTTATGTTCCACTAAACTCATCGGGAGCCGTTTCGGGCCTCGAAACCAAAAACCATCAATTAATATTTACCTTGTTCCCATCACATTCGAAAGCACTAGTGCTACAATTAAGTGCAAGCTTGCTCACACCTACCAGTATGTACCAAACCTGAACGTGTTCCCACTATGCAGGTTTTAGTACTAGTGCCAGTACTTAGGTTATAAAAAGGGGAACTACCTAACCGAAAATTACTCTACCTTGCTCCTCATAAGTCCTTCTTCGTCTGTCCTTGCCATGGCCGGTGTGCAGAGCTCTAGGTCGAGAACTACTCGTAACAAGGGAGCAGCAACCAAGGCTGCGGAAAAAAAGAGAGGGCTCGCCGCCACGCAGACACCTCGAAAGATCTCTCACGGGCAGGCGATGGCTCCCAGGAGCGCCCTAAATGCGGAGGTGAACATGCGGTGCTGGAGTCGTTATCCCTCGATGACATGCCTAATTAGCTCAATAAGCACCTCAATAAGCAGAAGGAGTTCATCCATGGCTTGGTGGAGCTGCTGAAGGAGAGCCTCGACGACATGCCCGCTGAGCTCAATGAGCAGGGGGGTTGACCGTCGGCTTGGTGATGCTGCTGAAGAAGAGCATTGCCTCGGAGAAGAAGGCGATCGGCGAAATCCTGCAACTTCAAGAGGACAAGGCGAAGCTCTGCCACGAGCTCGACCTGCTGAAGGAGGACAACACCGGCTGGAAGAAGCTGCATGAGAATAGTAGTTCCTCGATGAAGATGTTGCAGGCCCTCATCATGGAATAGAAGGAGGAGTTGGCAAAGCTCCGCATCAAGCACCCGACTACTGTCAAGGTACGTAATGCGGCCGTGGAACAGATGATGAAGGCTTGCATCGAGAAATCCCGCGTCATGGACACAGTGATGAAGATAGCGGAGGAGACGCGCAAGGAGATGGAGGTCATGGAGGCGATGAAGAAGCAGTTACGAATCCACGGCCAGCAACCCTTCATGTAGTCAGAGCAGCACCCCATACTTGTGTGTGCGTCTTCCTTCTTTTTTGGGGGTGATAATCCTCCTTCTTTTGCTCCTGTGTTTCTTATTTTGCTTCGTGTGTTTGGCCGCACGTGTCACCTTCTCTGCGAGGCATGAATGGAACAATGCTAAAAATGAGATGACTGGCAAATTAGATCATTCTTCATCGCCAATAGAACAATGCATCTTGCTAGTAATATATAATAAGACTAGAGAGTAGAGGATATGGCACTAGGCTGCCGTGTTTCATACTCCAGTGGAAAACTTGAGTATACCGCACAGTTCTTTGCTCCTCCTTAGGTCGTTGGCACATTTGTACGAGCAGTCAAATCACAAGGCCACGCCTTCCAGCAGTAATGAGCCGTCATATCACAAAGGCCCTCGCCTCTCGTGAAAAGGACCAAGCTAGACTGCCCCGCCCTCTAGCCTTTCAAAAAATGTATGCATTTGTACAGTAGTAGTATCGATGGATTGCGCCATGGAGAAAAACTAACAAGATGTAATTAAAGAAAAAGGTGGTACATATAGAGAGCGCTCGTCGCCAAATTATGCATATACTATATGACACTACCCACTATGAAGGTACTAGTAACATAGACTAGTAACTAGTCTATGCTACTCTCCACTATGACCAGCCAAAGTCGAGGCGCGGATACCAACAAGGGCCTGGTTATGTCTATACTTGGACAACTCACCCGACTGCATGCGCACCAGGCAGACGAAGCTTATGTCGTGCTGGTGCCCTGTGCGGCCCGCACATTAACCAAAACCTCACGCCTCTATCTTAGCCTTCGCGTTTTAAACTTCTCAATCTCAAGGCCAAGGAGCAACGTGAAACCTATGATAGAGCCAATCGGATGGTTGAGAACACTACAATTCGTAGCTACAGATGCGTGTGTGAGAGAGGACGAGTGCGTGCGTGCACCTCTTCTCAGAGTACAACTGTATGTGGGTGGCATCGACCTAGGGAGCAGTGATGGTGCGTGCGAGAAGTCCTGAGAGATAGGTGTAATGCGTCTGAAAAAATACTAGTCTATAGCTCGCCACGAGGCTATTCCTGTCGAACGCCAAGCGTAAGATATGTATCCGATGGTGCTAGTTTTTGCACGTACACAGCAGTAGAAAAAGAACTAGTACCATGGCATATGCTAGACCACGGCCGAGAAAATGTGCCGACGTTACCCCATCCTGGAATAGTGCCGCACTTCGAAACTAGAACCATTAATAAATTTTGAGCGTGTCTCGTCACATTCCAAATTACTACTACTACCATGCTATATTTAATTGCAAACCTGTTCACACCGATCACAACCTAAACGGTTTCCCACTTAGGAGTGTATTAGTAGTACTCGGTTATAAATACTACTACGCTAAGATGATTGCGCATTCCTCCTCAACTCCTCATCCACAAAAAACAATCAAGTCAATCAAGCCATAGCCAGCGTGAGTTCTGGGTCGAGAGATTTCCACCAGGGAGATGTGAGCATGGAAGAGGAAGCACGAGATATGTCCCGCCTCGCCACGAAAGCATCCGACATGTCCAGCCGCGCATCAGTAGCAACACAGAGGTCCCGTCGCACCGCGGAAGCAGCACGGAGGTCCCAGCACGCCGTTGATGTAGCAGACTGGTCCGGCCACGCCGCAGAAGCAGCAGAGATGTCTCACAGCGCCGCCGAAGCAGCAGGGGGTCCCGCCGCGCCGCCGCGGCCTGGGAAAATTTCTCGCGGGCAAGCAAGGACTCTTACAGGCGCATGCATGCGATAGTCCATAGCCAGATGGATCAGATCATCGGGGGGCGAGGATGCAGGACGAGGCTACTGGCGTCATCCCGCAACTAGGGGAGGGCAATGCGAAGCTCCGGGGCGAGCGCGACCTGCTGAGGGCGAAGATCGCCGGAAGGGCGAAGCAGGAGGAGGAGACCGCTGCCTTGTTGCAGAGGACGGGGGTCATCATCAAGAAACTTATGGACGACAATGCCATGCTCCGCATCGAGCGCAACAGGCTGGTGGAGGAATCCATGGATGCTGCCAAGCAACATATTAAGGACATGAAACTGATGTAAGAGATCATCGCCCGCCGCGAGAACTAGTCTCCGCGACCTGCAGCGCATAAAGAAAGTAGAGATCAGTGAGCCAGATCGTTGTATGCGTCTTCCTTCTTCTTTTGCCCTTGTGTATTTCGGGCGTAGCCGCACGTGGCTTTTTTAATTAACTTCCTAATTATGTAAGACAATTATTATCCACTCTCGTCGTCCTTATATATATTCATCAGTCTTTCTATAAGTCGCAGTAGATGCTCTATAGGTCCGTCGGATCTTACATCAAGATCCATGCAAAATGTTCTTTTCAGATTTTCATTTTTCTCTCTTAAATCTCAGTCGAGTGGGACATTGACACGCCATTAAACAGAGGCTCAGGCGCCATTAATGGAGACCTTAGGAGAGAGGTGGACGGCAGATGGAGGTCAAAGGGCTCGCACGCCTCCCGTACTCAAATAGCTACCCTGCACAGTGCCTCCTAGCTAATAAAAAAGGGGATGCGTGGCGGCATGTAAATGGTAAATAGAACGCACACAGTTTCAATAATACTTGTGTTTCCGATTGTAACGTGACATCACTTGTTCCAAAATGACTTTGTTGATTGTTAATGTGTGCGCCTTCGCAAATCGGACATCAAAATTACCACAGCATGTTGGTGCCATGTCATGACACCAAGCCAAGTTTCATGATTTTCACGCGTGTTTCGGATTTACAGGAATTAAAAAACCAAGTTTCTCAATGTTTCCAACTGAGCCATGACGCCCAGATGTTTGAATTTCATTCCCATTTCTGGCATGGGACCTAGAAATTTACCCGAGGACACACATGTGATTTTTCAACCAGATTTCGTGCACTGGAGCATGTGCTTGTATTTAAAATTTGAATTATACACACAAAGGTGACACGTTCCCTCTCAGAACCACGAGCCTTCTTGAGAGAAGCTCCGGTTTGCAAGAAACTTATACCAAAACTTGTTCCTATTCTGTAATTTCTTTTACCACAGCATGGTAGTACCATGACATGACACCATGCCAAGTTTCATGATTTTCCGGCGTGTTTTGGATTTACAAGAATTTTAAAACCAAGCTTCTCAATGTTCTCGGCCGAACCATGATGCCAAGATGTTTGAATTTCATTCTCATTTCTTGCATGTGACCTAGAAATTCACCCGAGGACACACATGTGATTTTTCAATCAACTTCGGTGCACGGGAGCATGTGCTTGTAGTTCAAATTTGAATTATGCACATTAAATGACCAGAAACTCAATTAATGTATAAAAAAGGCCAAACGAACCCGGCATAATTCCAAAATTTAGTAGGGCACTCATATAGTTCTATGTTGCCTTTGTAAAGAAAATCTGGGGGGTAGCAGTGTATATTAGAAATGCCATTAGACATTGTTATTTTCATGTCAAACCCGTTGACCATGTTACATGACAAAAATAAGCTGATTCTCACAATGATAAGTTAAAGGTCTCCAGCACAACACACCCCTCAAATGAAACTAAGCACCCTGGAATTCTTTGACAAAACTAAGCACCCTGAAATTCTTTGACAACTAAACTACTGGCTATATGATGTTGGCCATATATATTGTACGTATATAATGTGAAGAAACGAGTGGTAGTACTATACCAACTAAAAGATGACATGTACGAAATATAACGAGAAGAAACATAACATAGTTCTGCTGGGGGCTCAGCACAACACACCCCTCAAATAAAACTAAGCACACCTGAAATTAAACTAAGCAACTAATCCGGTAGACACTACATTAGAACCACCATGAGCAACGACACTGCCACCTTACTCGGACTCCTCATTGACTTCGGCCTTGTCCCTCTTCCTCTTGGGCGATACTTCTTTGCTTGAACTGCACACTTGGCTCTTGCTCCTCATCCAACCCTTGTAGATATTGAAACAAAGGTAGCCATCTATTACAGCGTAGTGGATGTGGTCTATATCTAGTACAGTCCACTGCCATGCACGATGAAACGTGTGCGGAGGTTTCTTTAGTTCACCGTACGAAGGATGAACCGTGGCTCCTGCCAGGGTCAGCATTGAAGGCTAATCAAGGGAGGGAACCAACCCTTTCTTCTGGAGGTCGAAGGGGCCGCCTACAACGAGGCCTATCCGACCCAGGATTTCCTTGTCGTTCCTAAAGGCTACAGTAACAAATTTGACTCAGCAGCCCTTGAGGAACTTCTTAAATTCCTCACACTCAACGTCGGCATGGCATATGTAGTAGACCAAGCATAAGTCATATGTGCAAACCTGGATCACGGCAGGCTTCTTCTTCTCTGCCTCCTTTAGATTCTTCTCGCTTCCCAGGACTGTGGTGTACTCAACATCTAGCCCAGCGACCCACTCATCATTTGAGTTTTCGAACATGTGTTTGAAGTGAGCAAGGCATTCTTTCACTGTTGCGGAAGAACGGGTGTAGATGACGTCGAACTCATTGCCGGTGATGGTTCTAACCTTGTACTCACCGCCGATCATGGAGATTTGGGATGCCATGGATTTGGGGGGAGGGTTAGGATTAGTGGAACTGCCGTAATGTGAAAGGACAGGACGACTATGAGCGTTTTATCGATTGTAAAAATGTCGAGTGGGCGGGCGCATGCAAATGGCAAGGTAGTGGCTTGCCTGGTGGATAAATGGATTCATGCACAGTACTATGGGGGACCAATTAGATGTCATGTCTACTTGACACCCAATTAAATGGGTTTTGATGTCATGTCAAGCGTCGGGAAAATTACAGGTGATGCGAAGCTTTCCATTCTCCCATGATACGGGCTTCTGAGAGCCCTTGGATCTGAGATCGAATGGTTGCATGGCATGATTCTAGACCTATGGGTGAATATCCTATCTTGGAGGGTTATTCTACAAATTTTTAGCAACTTAGCATGCGACCCTTTGATCTCAGATCCAAGGGCTGCCAGCGGCCCGTATCATGGTCGCGCCTACCACGACCGTCGCCTCGCTCGCGCGGCCGCGCCCTTGCAGATTTAACACGGTGCGTTAGGCTATCTGATGTTGGCATGTCATACATAGTCATCACTTAGTCACTCATACAACAAGGTTAGCTATAAGGTTGGCTATAAGAGTATTTTTTTACTTCACTATATCTCTTTCTTCGTAGTATTTATTGGATTTGCCAAGAAGTGAGCTCTTCCAATGAAATGGTGCTTAGATGAGGTGCTATGGGCATTAAATGGCTTAGCAACTCAAGTCCCCAATGCATAGGTGCTTAGTTTTTTGTTGCTAAGTTTGCTTCATCTAGGTACACGCGCTTCTCACCGTTTCTTCCTGGGGTCACCAAACTAGTCTGTCTCTTCTTAATTAACTTGCCACATCAGACTTTATGCCTATGTGGTAGGCTTAGCACCTGTAGGATCAAGTACAATAGTGGGCTATAAGCCCGCTTTACATGCCATTTTTGCATATCTGGGGGAAAGAGGCAAGGAAAAAGTGGAGGAGTGGGCTCTCAAGCAAGAGCCAGCCTCTACATGGTGGAGCATCGGGAGAGGCACCTGTATGGAGGTGGTCAGGAATCGGGAGACTCAAGCTGGTCGTAGTGCCATAGTTAAAATGATAATGGCAAGTCAAATCACCAGGCCCCACCTGTCCAGCAGTAACTCACTGTCAAATCACACAGCCCTACGTTTGCAGCATCCTACTCCCTCATCTTCTCATGTCTCTGTCGAACCGACTAGGCGGAACTGCCCCGCCTACCGTGCGGGAAAAGCCCCGCCCTCAACTTTTAAATAGTACAGTATACTACTCCCTCCGACCCTTTTTAGTTTGCATATAAGATTTGTCCGAAGTTAAAGTATCTTTACTTTGACCAAACTTATAGAAAAGAGTATTAACATTCACAATACCAAATCAATATTTTTAGAATCATTATGAAATGTAGTTTCATAGTATATATAGTTGGTATTGTGAATGTTTATTTTTTTAATATAAATTTGGTCAAACTTGGTTGCTTTTGACTTGACAGAAATCTAATACGCGAAGTAAAAAGGACCGGAGGGAGTAATTTTGTATCCATGGATTGCGCTGTGGAGCAAAGCCTCAAGAAAACGGCGGTACACATGTATGGAGTATACATCATGCCCGTTGCGTTCGCGTCGCACCCCAGACGGTCGGTCGGTCTGGCACGGCACTCTCCGAATGGAACGCGCGTCATATTGCGTTTGCACACACATGTGGGACTGCAATTGAGAACCGACCATAGGCACACTCCTCGGCCCCGCAAGTCGGGTGAGTTAATAGAAGTAGTACATACGCTGGTACCTGGACGATTCCTGCAAGACACGAAAGATCAGTTCATCCATGCATGTGACCAGACTCCAGCAGACATGCCTGGATTGGCTATCGTCTACATATCATGCAGGCTGTGTTGTACATAGCTATAGTTCTGGTGAGAAATCTAAAAAAAGGTTTCTTATCATCTCGCTAAATTAGGTGTCATGTGCCTCGGATCACTGCGAGGGTTAAACAGCGACAACGGAGTTGGGCTAGTCATTGGGGGCACATGCACAAAGACTACCCAGCTGCCATCTAGGTCAAGCCGGCTATGTTAATTAGGACATCTATCGACGGACCCCTTTTCTACGAGTTTATATTTAATTTGAGCTTTGATCCTTGTCTAGTTTGTCTGCCGGGATTCATCTTGTCTCCTTTGGGCAGTGAGGTTATGATTTCTTGTCATGTCGCATTTTTTCGTGTTATATGTTATAATTCGGTGCTTCAGATCAAAATGACGACAACTGCGCCTCCGGGGCACATGCATGAAGACTTCTCGACAGTCATTGCCGAGGTTAAGCCGGCTCCGGCCGGTAGACAAAAGAAAACTAGTACTCCACTATATAGGTAGGAGCTTCTGCGCTTGCTTGCTAGTGTTGCTCTCTTCACACTGTCTCGTCCTCTCCAGATCTAAACACGACAATGGTGGCCACACACTCTCTCTCTACTCACCGCTGGTCACAGATCCAGCCGGATCCTCTCCGTTGGGGAAGGTGAGAAGGTGCAACGTTCACGCGGTCGTCCTCGACGACGGCTCTTACCCACTGCCGGCATGTCTCGATCAGCGTGTCTTGTCGTTCTCTCCCAAGCATCGCTCGCGAGGGAGGGCCTCCCACCCCTTCTTCCTCGTTGTCGTAGTGTGGGCAGATCCGGCCTCCCTCCGCCTACCTAGCGACATTCTGGTGACCCTTAGGTATAATTTCCTTCAAAACCGGACTTGCTCTACTTCCCAAGCTCCTGACATCATTGCATTTGTATCTTTTACTATTTCTCAGGCCCCCTTGTGTAGATAGGATCGATCGGCTGTTCGTAAACCACCTAATTTTTTACTGTTAGGAGGTAAAACTAGTTCATGAACTCGAATCTAGTAGTAATTGGTTCAAACAAGGAAGAAAGGGGGTGGGGTGGGGGAAGATTTGTTACCTGAATCTAGGACTTGGTCAAAAGAGGAATAATGGGGGCGAAAAGTAGCAGAGACTGGCTATCCAACTGGTCTCTAGGTCTAATAGTGAAATAAAGGGAACGCAGTATAAACTCAATATAAACCCGATGTATTGGTTGAAGAAGGAAAGAAAGTGGGGACTGGGGAACAAGTCAACAGAGTAAGTCCAGCACTAGATTTGCTAGCCTCACACAGTATAAGGTGGCTATATACCAAACAAAAATGGGACCAACCCAGATATCCTCTTCTGATGTTTGTTGCCCCGAGCCGCTCTTATTTAACTCCACTGCTAAAATGTAGCAGTCGCACTGTTAAAAGTAAGGACACGTTAAACCAATGTTGTTTTCAATGTAATGCCTCCAATAATATGAATCAATGGCACTTTTTTCATGTCCTGCTAAATTTCCCATTAAGATAAGTTGCTTTTTTTTCTTAGAGATGCAACTGTCCTGGTCCGCCTACTCTCAAGGAGCTTCACGACCAACCTTGATGTTGCTCAATTTTATTGCAACTAATGAAGAAGAAGCTCTGTGGGTTTCGTTTTCTGATGGAAATGGAACCGGGGCTGGAGCGCTTTTCTTAAAAAAGAAGAAGAAGAAGCTGCTAGCTCATGGGACATTGCTTCATTTTAGGTGAACTGCACCAAAAGGTCTGATGAATTGAATCATCCGTGTTGGTGACTGGTGTCATCCATTCTATGATGGCGTTGACTGCAGATATGGTTCCCATCACGAGGTATGTTCCTTTTTGGTCTGACCATTTGCCAAAGATCCTGCATGTTGATCATGCTCTTGTGCTACTGTTTCGGCACTGCCATGATAAAGCAGTAATGTTATTATTTTGCACCTTAATCTAGTGGCACTATTAATTTGAGGCAATGTTTTGGCACCGCTAGTGCCACTATTTTTTTATATATCGAAAGAGGGGGTTCCCTCCGAGTTCATTAAAGAAACCCAACCATAGAGAACCATTATCCGACAACATCTCAGTGTAAACGGGAAGTTATGCAACTACTACTAGAACAGACCGAGTAATAGCAGGAGATACGTTCGCCACATGAGCTAGGCAGGTAGGGGGACGCCGCACCAGCTCGACCAAGTTTGGATTACAACCCAAATGCTACCACAGAAACATCAGGGGGAAGATAGGAACTGAAAGAGCTAGCTTCAGCATCCCAGTCTAAGCACCCCCAGCCTTCATCCTTGCGAGGCACGGTACACCTTGTTTCCCACCTGCTCGACCCTAGTGTGACTGATGAAATGAAGTAATAATACAGTTAAAATAGAGCGAGTGTCCTCTCTATCATTTCATTTCCAATGTAGATAAAGAAAGTTCTTCTCTTTGTTAATGTATATGTTTCATCAACTAGTCCCATTGTTAATGTTCAAGCGTTTCTGCAAACTGGGGTGCTTAATTTTAGTTGATCTGCACAAAATAGAGATTTGAATGTCTCAAGGCCCCTCCTTGTACTACAGTTGTAGACTGATGTTCATCACTGGCAGAAGGTGTATCGGGGAGACTTGGGTCGTGTTCCAGTATGATGTAATATTTTCTTCTGTTTATTAGTGTATGTTTCATCAAGTAGTGCCACTATAATGTAATCATGCCTTTTCATTATCTATGCAAACAGGGTTATTTAGCTGCATTTTCGTGGAACTGCACAAATGTATGGATGGAAACGGCATATATGCAGAGTGCGAGGTGCCAAGTAAAAATTACCAACACCAACCCTGCTCCATCTGAGCATTGGCATCCACCATCATCAGTGGGATGTGTGGCACTCATTGTGGATGGATCTTTCTCGACAGCAAATCCTCTAACCAAATACTAGTAGCTTAGACTTAAAAAATACTAGTAGCTTATATTGGAAGTTTTCTAGGGGTGTACTCTTTTCTGAAAGAAGCACCAATCTATTTTTCTTTATTTGTACACAGTGTCAAAACTTTGACCCAAAGGTCCAGAGCTATTTTAGGGTGATTGGCGTAGTACTCGGAGACTGATTGTAAGCATGATTTTTATTAGTTGTCACATTGATTGTAAGCATGAGCAGATGGAAGATTAGGTTAGTGAGAAGCTTACCTTAAACCCTACCGATGCCGTTGAAACAAGGCGAGCGTCGAGGGAACCATGGAGAACGGCGGGGAAGCGACGTCGCGCCATCCGGCCTCCTCTTGCGGTGGGAGAACGAATACTCCCGTGGCTCCGGCTGGTCTGCACCCTCACGAACAACACAACGTACTCGTTCGATTCGTTATCCTCTGGGTGCTCGACCTTCGACCTGTACGCCCACCACCTCCGCCTGACTTTTGCCTTGGGTGAATTTGTCTGCTCCATTGCCCAGACGAGATACTCGATAAACTCGAAGGACTACAGCGTGACTGCCGCCGAGGAGTACATCGCCTCCCTCATCGCCGTCATCTCGCTCTTTTGCATACATTGCCACATGGCCCTCACCGTCCTCGAAATCTCCCACTCATTGTCAACCCAAGTAAGGTTCTCCTTCAACCTGGCTAACTTTTCCTGGTCACCACCAGTGATCTGCCTAATTCGCTGTTGCATCCCCTCCATAGATGTCCTTCTGAGTGGTCTGGTGCTAGCTTTGGAAGATGGGAGGAGAGACGGTGGTCTTGCAATAGAGAAGAGGGAGAGGCGAGACATTGGTTTTGGAATGGATATGATGGAGTGGAGAGGGGGTGGTTTTGAAATGGAGAAGAGGGAGAGACGAGATGGTGGTTTTGGAATGGAGAGGAGAGGTTCCCCTGCCTTTCGGTCGCTGACAGGTGATTCTTCGAGAAGAAACTGCAAGTTTTAGTATCAGATAAGAAACTCCAAGTTCAGTTTCAGATAAGAAACTACAACTTTCAGAGGCCGAGCATTCATATTAACACGGCCTTTTCAAACAGTGTTAACATCATGCTGGAAGTTTTATTCATGGTCAAAACTGGAACTACCAGCCAGTTAACATCATGCTGATCAACCTTCATGCATAGCACATCTTCATATGTTGCACAGTCAAAAAGATATGCTATTTTCAAGATGCCCACACAATGTTGAGTGTGCGAAAAACAGAGAAAACGAGGGACAAAGTTTTGGCAAGTGTTGGACATGGTGTGCGTAGTTGACAATTGGGACCCAATGTCAATAAAGGCAGAGGAAAATGTTTTGGAGATATTTTCTCTCCACAGGTGGAATTGAACCCGGGCGGAACAACTGTCGGGTAGTGTCACTCGGCCACTAGGCTAGTTCAGTTGTTTCGTTACTAATAAGGCACTTCCTCAGGTGGTCGGATCTTCTCCTACGCCTTTGTGCGCTCGCCGCCATGCCTCTGTCTGTCGTTGTGAACATGCTGAACAAACGAGAGGAATCTAGAGAGGATTGTACGCGGAGAGGCGGACAGTCGGGACCCACCAGGCCTATGGCCGTACGCAAGCAAGTGCCTCATCGAGAAAATACTTCCTCCTAATGCTATACTGACGTTGGGGCCCAGGGATTTGTCAACATAGTTACATTTTTAGGTGCTTCAACGTAGTTACTATAGGAGATAAATTCACAATGAAGCCGGGGAGCTGGCAGGTATCATTTATTATCACTGGGGCAGGAAGTATCAGCTTGGTTTTGGGCTGCCCCATCTAGGATTTCTTTTTTAACATGCGCAGCCCACGACCTCGATGGGAGGTCCATAGGCCTGTTTGTATTTTCTTGAGGGCCATCATGTATCGACCGGCCTATGGACCTCCCATCCGAGGTTTTTTTTCCTGAAACATCGGCAACCCAATTTATGTATTTTTTTAAGAAAACGCAGAGGTCTGTTCTATTTTTCTATATAAGAATAGGAACGCCTGGTCCAACTTATGTTTCGCTTCTAACTATATTATATATATTTAAATTATTTTATATGTTATTATATATTATTTTTAGTAAGACTTAAGGACCAATGTAATAATAAATCACTTATTATTTAAATATATATATATAATATAACAAAATGCTCAGCCCATGTTTATTTTTTGATAACATTGTTGCGCCCATCCCAACATTATAATTAGAATAAGCCCAGCAAAATCGTGTATTTCGAGAAAGTGCAAATGGCCTATAATTTTTTAGGAAAAACATAAATGGGCCGCATGGACGCTACATTATTTGTTCACCCAGCCTAGCTAATGGACTGTAATTCAAAAAAAGAGATCAAATGGACTGTAAATTCTACCCCGCAAAAAAAAGACTGTAAATTCTGAAAAAATGGGTTGAATACGCGCCACATTTTTGGAGGCTGAAATGTGGGCCAATAGGTCGAAGCCAATGCAAGTCGTTGTCAACTTAGTCAATAAATGATTCTAGCATCGTTATCCATTGGATTTACATCCAACGACCGGCATCCACCTTCAATCTCTCGTCTTCTTCCTCCAGCGCCGCCGGGACCACCTGCTCCCGCCTCCACACCTCCTGTTCTTCTCCACCGACTGCCGAACCACACTGCACTAGAACCAGTTAACCCTCGTACACCTCTCCGTCTGCGACTCTACTCCCGTGTCTTCCCATCTCTGGCTTGTTGCTGTTCGGGGCCTCGCCGTCGTCCACCACCTTGGATGCGCTCGGCGCGGAGTGGTTAACGTGGTCAACGATGACACCATCGGAAGTAGACTATGCATGGAGAGGCTGACAGCTGGGTCCACGGACACACGCAAGGAAATGCCTCCTTATTATGCACAAAATAATGATTCCTTCACCTGATAGCTGGGACCCACCGGAAGGGCCTCTGAATTTCGCGAAAAACGTTCCCACCACTGACAGGTCGGACCCACCAACTATATCTTCGCATGCAAGGAAGTGCCTCCTTATTACGCACAAAAAAATGAATACCCCCTACTAGCTGGGACCCAAAATAGTGGGAGGCTGACTTGTGGGTCAACTAAGTTGACGGGGATGGAGGGCTTTGTCGACTTAGTCAATATGAACGATTCTAGCTCCAGTGACCGTACGATGTCCATCCAACGGCCGTAGTGCTTCTTTAACCTCTGGTCTTCTTACTCCAGCCGTCCAAAGCAGCGCCGGTCGTGCCTCGTGCTCCTGCCTCCCGTGGTCGGCTGCGATGCCGCGGAGGCCTCACCGCCCCCTACTACTCCCACCACTGGCCAGGCCATCCCTCTACTCACCCACACCCGCTGTTATTCTGCGGTGACGGCAGCCTCATACTGCAGCGAACCAGCGAACCCTCATACTCCTCTACGCATGGACATCCACTGTCGCGTCTTCCCCGGCTTCGTGTTGTCCCCTTCCTAGGCCTCGTCGTCGTCCACGGCCCTGGTGCTCTCGGTGCGGCGTGGTCAGCATGGTCAAGGAACGACTTCCATCGGAAGAGTACTGTACGTGGAGAGGCTAACAACTGGGTCCACGGCAGCCGCAAGGAAGTGCCTCCTTATTATGCGGAAAATAATTATTCCTCCACCTGATAGCAAGGACCCACCGGACGGGCCATGGTATTTGGCGAAGAAAATGTTTCCCCCTGACTGCTGGGACCCACCGAACGGGCCACTGTATTTCGTGAAAAAAACGTTCCCCCCGCTGTCAGCTTGGACCCACCGGAAGTGCCTCCTTATTACGCGCAAAAAATCAATACTCCCCTTGCTAGCTAGGACCCACCTTGGTGGGTGGCTGACTTGTAGGCCTACTAAGTTGACGGGGATAGAGTGCTTTGTCAACTTTGTCAATATGAACGATTCTAGCTCCAGTGACCGTACGATGTCCATCCAACAGCCGTAGTGCTTCTTCAACCTCTGGTCTTCTTGCTCCAGCCGCCCAAAGCAGCGCTGGTCGTGCCGCATGCTCCTGCCTCCCATGGCCGGCTGGGCTGCCGTGGAGGCCTCATCGCCCCCTACTATTCCCACCACTGGCCAGGCCCTGCGGCGATGGCAGCCTCACACCGCAGCCAAACCAGTGAACAGTCGTACCCCTCTCCGCGCGGGCTTCCACTACCGCGTCTTCCCCGGCTCCACGTCGTCTCCTTCCTAGGCCTCGCCGTCGTCCACCGCCCTGGTGCTCTCGGCTCGACATGGTCAACGTGATCAAGGAACGGCTTCCATCAGACATGGACTGTACGTGGAGAGGCTGATAGCTAGGTCGACGGCCGCAGCAAGGAAGTGCCTCCTTATTATGCGCAAAATAATTGTTCCTCCACCTGACAGCAGGGACCCACCGGACAGGCAACTGTATTTCACGAAAAAAACAATTCCCACTGACTGTCGGGACCTACCAGCTAAATCTTCGCACGCAAGGAAGTGCGTCCAGGCAAAAAAAATGATTCGCCCCCTGACTGCTGGGACCCACCAGCTACATATTAGCACGCAAGGAAGTGCCTGACAGTCGGGACCCACCTGGTCGAAGCGTATGTAGCATTGTCATTCTGGTCGCAAACGTGTACATGCATGTTGGTCGATGTAGAGGCGCACAAGTGACTTAGTAGAGGCGCACACGTAGCATGTAGACGTAGCTACAGCGGCCAGTGTGCCAGAAAGAAAATACGGCCAAGTACGTACATACGGGCAGGGTCTCGAAAGCCTACTCGCACATACGTATGGCCAGGGCTCATGTACATGGCTGGGTCGGAATGGAGAAACTGCGTCGTCGTGTTCATGGGGAGCCAACCGGCTGGGTTGGAACGGAATGCGTCGTCGTGTTCATCGGGAGGGATTGGACGGAACAACCGATGGAAATGAGGCCTGGCGTACCGCAGAACGGAGGAAACGGCCTTGTGTTCGACTGGCCACGGTCGAAACAGGATCCTGTTCATTGGGAGGGGTCTGGCGTACCACAAAACGGAGGAAACGGACCTCCTACGATCGAATGAGGGTCCTGTTGATCGGGAGGGGTGCGGCGTACCGCAAAATGGAGGAAACGGGCTTGTGTTGGAGCGCTACGGTCGAAACAGGGGTCTTGTTCATCGAGAGGGGTGTGGCGTACCGCAAAACGGGACTCCACGGGATACTATTCATCTCCACCGTCGACCCCTTCCAGCCTCCACGGGCTACTGTTCATCCACCGTCGACCTCCTCCAGCCTCCACCTGCGACTGTTCATCCACGGACTCCTGTTCATCTAGCCTCCACCGCGCGCTACTCCACCGGCTACTGTTCAACCAGCCCTCCCCACGGGCTCCTGTTCAACCACCCCTCCATGGGCTACTGTTCATCCAGCCCTCTCCACAGGCTCCTGTTCAACCACCCCTCCACGGGCTATTGTTCATCCAGCCCTCCACGGGGTGGTCTTGTTCATCCTGCCCTCCACGGGGTCCTGTTCATCCAGACCCAACCGGCTCGATCGACCGAGGTCATGTTCATCCAGAGGCAACACCACGGGGTCCTGTTCATCCACCCCCACCGGGAACTGTTCATCCAACCCCCCCAGCAACTCTCACTGTTCATCCAGAGGCAGCATCAATCGGCTTCAGTTAGCAGCAGTAGCGAAGGAATCGCTCGAACGGGTTCAGTTAACAGCCATCGATCGATCGCTCGGGTTCAGTAACGCGTAGCCTACAGTGCAATCGCTCGGGTTCAGTTAGAGCCCAACGCCTCGCACCCACGCGTGTGTGTGTGTGTATGAGAGAAACACGCATCGCTCAGCCCCGACCACGCACCGTAACCGGGAACACCCAAATATTTTCCTCGCCCTCACTTCTACCACGATTTTTTCCGTCATGGACGGCCCAAAGAATGTCATGCAACTGCGTCTCCGGCCCACCCAGGATGAAAAGCCCATTTTCTGTCATGATTTTTTGTCATAGAAGTAGGACCCCACCACATCTATGATGATACCATGTTTTGTCACAATTATTGTCATAGAAGTGTCATAAGTATGACAGAAAAAAAATTCGTTCGGCCCAAAATGTCAAGGATGTGTCTTTTTTTTGTAGTGTCTACATGTATCTCCGAAGGTGTTTGTTGAGTTGGCATCGATCGAGATTAGGATTTGTCACTCCATGTATCGGAGAGGTATCTCTGGGCCCTCTTGGCAACCCACATCATAAGAAGCCTTGCAAGCAAAGTGAATTAGTAGTTAGTTGCAAGATGTTGTATTATGGAACGAGTAAAAAGCCTTGCCGATAATGAGATTGAACAATGTATGAAGATACCGACGATCGAATCTTGGGCAAGTAAAATACCGACAAACAAAGGGAAATATGTATGTTGTCATAAGGTTCGACTGATAAAGATCTTCATAGAATATATAGGAGCCAATATGGGCATCCAGGTTCCGCTATTGGTTATTGACCAGAGAATTGTCTCGGTCATGTCTACATAGTTCTCGAACCCATAGGGTCCACACGGTTAACGTTCGTTGATGATATAGTGTTATATGAGTTATATGATTTGGTGAATGAATGTTGTTCGGAGTCTCGGATGAGATCACAGACATGACAAGGAGCTCTGGAATGGTCCAGAGGTAAAGATTGATATATAGTACGTTGTTATTTGGACACCGAAAGAGTTTGGGGAACTATCGGGTAGTCATCGGATCACCGGAAGGGGTTCCGGGAACCCCAGAGAGGTATATGGGCCTTATGGGCCAAGTAAGAGGATCACACCAGCCCACAAGGGGCTGGCGCGCCCCTCCTATGGCAGCCGGCCATGGGGAGAAAAGGAAGGAAGGGGATTCAGCCTCCCCCTGCCTTCCTCTCCTCCCCCTTCCTTCCCCCTCGGGAAAATATGGTAAGGGGGCGCGCAGCCAGGGCCAAAGCTCAAGGGGGATTCAGCCTCCCTTGGGGCACCTCCTGGCTTACTCCCTCTCCCCCACCTATATATACGAGGGAGGGGGCAGCACACAACACACGACAATCTCTTAGCCGTGTGCGGCGCCCCTCTCCACAGTTTCGTCCCCCGGTCATATTTTCGGAGTGCTTAGGTAAAGCCCTGCGGAGATAGCATCACCACCGTCACCATGCCTTCGTGCTACCGTAACTCATCCACTAATTTGACCATCTTGCTGGATCACGAAGGCGAGGATGTCATTGAGTTGAACATGTGCTGGACGCGGAGGTGTCGTACGTTCGATACTTGATCAGTTGGATCGCGAAGAAGTTCGACTACATCGACCGCGTTAATAAACACTTCCACTTATGGTCTACGAGGGTATGTAGACACACTCTCCCCTCTCATTGCTATGCATCTCCATAGATAGATCTTGCGTGTGCGTAGAATTTTTTTTTGTTTTCCATGCAACGTTGCCAACACAAGGTTGGTGTAGAGGCCCTCTGTGATCAAATCCCCCTTCGGCGGAGTACCGGAAAAGGCCCCAAGATGGGATCTCACGATAACATAAGCTTGCGGTGTCAGAAAAGTATTTTTGGTGTGCCCTCTGATGTAGGGGGAATATTTTGGAATTTATAGTGTTGGAGTTAGGGTTAGGAGAGCCACGAGGGCCCCACAAACCTAGGGGCACTCCCCTAGGGCTTGTGGCCTCCTTACAAAGCTTCCTAGGTGTCTTGTCATCCAAGAAAAATCATCTTAAAGTTTTGTTCCGTTTGGACTCCATTTGGTATTGATTTTCTGTAGAAGTCGAAAACAAGGAAAAAAACAGCATCTGGCACTGGGCACTAGGTTAATAGGTTAGTCCCAAAAATAATATAAAATAGCATATAAATGCATAAAAACATCTAAGATAGGTAATATAATAGCATGGAACAATCAAAAATTATAGATACATTGGAGACGTACCAAGCATCCCCAAGCTTAATTCATGCTTGTCCTCGAGTAGCTAGATGATAAAAACAAAATTTTTGATATGGAATGCTGCCTAATATAATTATCAATGAAATTTCCTTTATTGTGGTATGAATGTTTACATCCATAAGATTCAAAACAAAATTTTAATATTTACATAAAAAATAATACTTCAAGCATACTAACAAAGCAATCATGTCTTCTCAAAATATCATGGCTAAAGAAAGTTATCCCTACAAAATCATATAGTCTTGTCATGCTTTATCTTCATCACACAAGTATTTATCATGCACAACCCCGATGACAAATGAAGCTATTGTTTCATACTTTTAATGTTCTCAAGCTTTTTCAACTTTCACGCAATACATGAGTGTGAGCCATGGATATAGTACTATAAGTGGAATAGAGTATGGTGGAGGTTGTGAGGAGAATACAAAAAGATGAAAATATCACATCAACTAGGCAAATTAATAGGCTATGGAGATTCCCATAATTGATATCGATGCAAGTGAGTAGGGATGGCCATGCAATGGATGCACTAGAGCTATAAGTGTATGAAAGCTCAAAAGAAAACTAAGTGGGTGTGCATCCAACTTGCTTGCTCACGAAGACCTAGGGCAATTTGAGGAATCCCATCATTAGAATATACAAGACAAGTTCTACAATGAAAAATTCCCACTAGTAATATATGAAAGTGACAAAATTGGAGACTCTCTATCATGAAGAACATGGTGCTACTTTGAAGCACAAGTGTGGAAAAAGGATAGTAACGTTGCCCCTTCTCTTTTTTTCTCTCATTTTATTTATTTATTTCATTTGGGCTCTTTGGCCTCTCTTTTTTATTTGGGCTCTTTGGGCTCTTTTTTTATTATAAGGTCGGAGTCTTGATATGTCTCCAACGTATCTATAATTTTTATTGTTCCATGCTGTTATATTATCATTCTTGGATGTTTTATAATCATTTTATAGTCATTTTATATCATTTTCTGGTACTAACCTATTAACATAGTGCCAAGTGTCAGTTGCTGTTTTTTGCATATTTTTTGCATCGCAGGAAATCAATACCGAATGGAGCCCAAACGCAGTGAAACTTTATGTGGATTTTTTTGGATCAGAAGACATCCAATGGGTCGGAGAAGTGCCTAGGGGGTGCTCCGAAGGGAGCACAACCCACCAGGGCGCGCTGGTGGGTGGTGCCCACCTTGGGTGCCTCTCGAACTGACTCTTTGCTCTATAAATACCCCAATATTCCAGAAACCCTAGGGGATTCGATGAAAATCAATTCCAGCCGCCGCAGAGTCTAGAACCACCAGATCCAATCTAGACACCATCACGGAGGGGTTCATCATGTCCATTGGTGCCTCTTCGATGATGCGTGAGTAATTCTTTGTAGACCTTTGGGTCCATAGTTAGTAGCTAGATGGCTTCCTCTCTCTCGTTTGATTCTCAATACAATGGTCTCTTGGGTATCCATATGATGTATTTCTTTTGCAGTGTGTTTGCTGGGATCCAATGAACTTTGAGTTTATGATCAGATCTATCTCTTTTTATCCATGAAAGTTATTCGAGCCTTCTTTGATCTCTTATATGCATGACTGATTATAGCCTCATGTTTCTTCTCCGATATTTGGATTTTGTTTGGCCAACTTGATCTATTTATCTTGCAATGGGAAGAGGTGCTTTGTAATGGGTTCGATCTTACGGTGCTTGATCCCAGTGACAGAAGGGGAACAACACTTATGTATCGTTGCTATTAAGGATAACAAGATGGGGTCTGTTTCTACATAAATAGATCTTTTCTACATCATGTCATTGTTCTTATTGCATTTCTCTATTTCTCCATGAACTTAATACACTAGATGCATACTAGATAGCGGTCGATGTGTGGAGTAATAGTAGTAGATGCAGGCAGGAGTCAGTCTACTAATCTTGGACGTGATGCCTATATAATGACCATTACCTGGATATTGTCATGATTATTTGAAGTTCTATCAATTGCCCAATTGTAATTTGTTTACCCATCATTTGCTATTTTTCTCGAGAGAAGCCACTAGTGAAATCTACGGGCCCCGGGTCTCTTCCTTAATATATTTGCCTTTGCGATCTATTTTCCTTTGATTTTTATTTTCAGATCTATTAAACCAAAAATACCTTGCTGCAATTTATTTTATTCGAGATATATTTATGCCATCTATCATATTTTATCACGTCCGTTTGCCAATTTGTGGCACCGTTAGCCGAAAGGGATTGACAACCCCTTTAACACGTCAGGTTGCGAGTATTTGTTATTTGTGTGCAGGTGTTGTTTACATAGTGTTGATTGGTTCTCCTACTGGTTCGATAACCTTGGTCTCATCAATGAGGGAAATACCTGCCATTGTTGTGCTGCATCATCCCTTCCTCTTTGGGGAAATACCGACGTAGTTCTAGCAGACATCAAAAGGCATTTCTGGCGCCGTTGCTGGGGAGACATCATCAACATCTACCAGGTTCCTAATCACAAATCTCATCTCCTTGCAATTTACATTATTTTCCATTTTCCTTTCGTTTTCCTCTCCCCCACTTCACAAAAATTTGTTGTTTTATTCGCACTCAAGAGAACACCAAGTTGTATGATTTCTCAAATATCAACAATAATGATTTTATTGGCACTCCGATTGCTCCTCCCGGCACTAGTGCAGAGTCTTGTGATATTAATACCGCTTTGTTGAACCTTGTTATGAAAGATCAATTTTCTGGTACTCCTAATGAGGATGTCGCGTCCCATCTTAACACATTCATGGAATTATGAGATATGGAAAATGAAAAAGATGTGGACAACGATGTTGTGAAGTTGAAATTATTTTCGTTTTCTTTGTGAGATCATGCAAAAATTTGGTTATCTTCTTTGCCTCGCAATACTATTGATTCTTCGAATAAGTGCAAAGATGCTTTTATCACTAAGTATTTTCCGCCCGCAAAGATTATTTCCCATAGAACCCAGATCACGAATTTCAAGCAACTTGAACATGAGCATGTTGCACAATCTTGGGAAAGGATGAAAATTATGCTAAGGAATTTCCCAACTCACGGGTTAAATCTTTGGATGACCATACAAAATTTTTATACGGGGTTGAATTTTGTTTCTCGTAATCTTTTAGATTCCACCGCGGGTGGTACTTTTATGGAAATTACTTTGGGTGAATCCACCAAATTTCTTGATAATATTATGGCAAATTATTCACAATGACATACCGAAAGAGCTCCTACGAGTAAAAAAGTTAATTTGGTTGAAGAAATTTCATATTTGAGTGAAAAAGTTGATGCTCTTATGAAATTGGATGCTAGTAAAAGTGCTCTTATTGATTCCAATGATATTCCTTTGTCTACTTTGATTGAGCAAAATAGTGATGCCGTAGATGTGAATTTTATCTCACGAAACAATTTCAATAACAATGCTTACAGAGGTAATTTTAATCCTAGGCCTTTTCCTAGTAATTCCTCTAATAATTATGGTAATTCCTATGGAAATACTTCTAATAATAATAATAGGAACACCTCTGATCTTGAGAATAATATTAATGTAATGCCCTGGATGTAACATTGCATAATTGTAACTCCAACTCTTGCCATTTCCGGCTATGTGATATGTTATTTCTTTCGTGACTGGGTTTTGTCTTTCATTTCGTATTTTGTTCATGTCATGCATTTCATCTCATGTCATCATGTGCATCTCATTTGCGTTCGTGTCCGTCTCATGCATCCGGTCATTTTCCCCGTTGTCCGTTTCGGAATCCGACACTCACACATGCACCCGTTGCACCCCTTAGATCTCGTTTCGTGAGCGGGAGAAAAGCATTCTTGGAATGGCCCGAGATTTGTCCAATGGCCTTGGTACATCCTCGGTAGGCCGCCTATCAAATTTCGTTCCATTTGGACGTCGTTTGATGCCCCAACGGTTAAGCGGGTAACCGCGAAAACCCCTCTTTCATTGCAGCCCAGCAACCCTCCATAATAGCCCACTAGCCTATCTAAACCCCCTCCATGCTCTCCATCATTGGATCACGATCGAGTGGGTGAAAACCGCACCTCATTTGGACTCTCCTAGCTCCACCTACCTATAAATATGCCTTCCCCCGTCCAAATTCAGGTCCAAACCCTAGCTTCACCCTGCTCTGCACCGTCGGACACGTCTGCCGATGGCTGGACGTGTCCGCCGCCTCGCCCCAGCGAATCAGCACCTGCCACGTGGCCTCCGCCCGCTCCCACCGCCGCCGGCCCACCAAGCCCGTGCGGGGCCCTCCCGGCCCGTGCACGCCGCCGCCCGGACTCGCTACTCCACCATGCAGCCGCGCCGCCTCGTCGCCCGGTCGCCATCGCCGCTCCACCACGCCACAGCGCTGCCCCGCCGCGCGATCAACGTGTGCGCCCGCGCCACCTCTGCCGCTTGGCCTCGCTGGCGTCGTCCGTCGCCGGATCCAGCCACCCCACCTCACCGGCGATCGCCTCCGTCGATCCCCTTGCCGGAGCACCTCTCCCTTAAGCTAAGGCCGCCGCCTCCCTCATCTCTGACGACCTCGTCGGCCAACCTCGGGATGCGTGCAAACCCTAGATCTGAGGTTGAAAATATCTTCTAAGTCCCCAGATTTCTACCTCATGTGCACATGTTTGTCATGTCATATCTCCATGCTCATAGCTCTGATTTGCGCATATTATATATCGAAATTTTCATCTCGTGATTCTCTTCAAGCTAGTGTCATTTGCATGCATGTTACTATCCATATTGATGCCTTAATCTTCATTGCAAAAGTGCTATATGATGTTGTCTGCTAGAATCCATCATAACTTGCTGATTTGTCATTTTGATAGCATTTTGTTTGTGCATCCTTTGAGCATCATGTCTACATGTTTTAGGAGCCTCTTCATGCCATCTTTTTAGTGGTGCAATCCTTGTATTTTTATAAGCTCTGTGGTGACTAGAACAAGCATGCAAAGTAGGCCACATGATGTTGCTGATTTCAGACCTTTAGTATTTCTGCTAAGTCTTTTCTTGTTACATTATGTTGCTATGTTGACTTGTTGCCACAAGTAGATCCATGCACATTTTGATGAAGTTCAGTAAGTGTGTTTTGAAGATATGGTTATTCTCTATCCATTCTTGCCTCTGGTTGTAATTATGGGGTAGTGTGGCTTGTCATTACCATGCTCTACTTTTGCTAAACGTTGTTGCTAGAAGATTGTTAACATGAAGTGCATTATTGCCATGTGTTTTGCTAGTGATCCATGCACCCTATGAACTTGCTCTTGCCATGGTTAGCTTCATAAATGTGTCTTATTACTGTTGGGTACCTTGTGATGCTATGTAATGGTTTGTGGTGAGTGGCATGAGCTTGCAAAGTTGCTATCAGGAATCTGTTTCTGCCATGCTATGTTTTTCTACTAAGTCTGAAACTTTTCATATCACTTGCCATGTTTGCATTGATGCTACCATCTTTTCTATGCATCTTTGGCTAAAGTTTAGTTAGGGAGCTTTGTTCATTGCCTTTATTACTAGCATACCATACCTTTGTTTGCCATGATATGTTCATATAGCATGTTGTTTGCTAGCTCTAAGCATTGCTGCCTGATGCTAATTACGCCATGTTCAGTATTTTCACTCTGTTAAACTATTGTCATATGCATTTTTGCCATGCTGTTTTATGCTTGTTCTAGTGAGTTCTACCAGAAGCTCAATGTTCATGATTTGTAGAGCTTCACCTGTACTTTACTTCCATGTGCTTTGTTGCTATGTTGGAGTGTTGTAGCATAGTTTCATGAGGCATTTTAAGTGCTATGATGTTGTTAAGCGCAGTTTTGCATCATTCTTGTTTTGCTCATCATTTGCAAACCGTGCATCCGTTTCCGGTGGTCCTTATATCAATTTTGACCGAAATCACTCCATCTTTCCAGTGGCATGCTTGGTTTGCCAAGTTGACGCCATGCTCATCCTTTTCCCTTCTGGAGTACCCATATGCATTGCACATCATATCTTGCATTCCATGTCATGTCTTGCATCATGTTGCTTGTGCATTGCATCGTGATTGATTATTGTTTCGTTGCTTGTGTTCTAGCTTTGGGTAGAGCCGGGAGACACGTTCGTGAATGAGGATCCTGTTGAGTACGTTTACGAGTAGCAAGCTTTCGACAACCCTGAGAACTTTGCAGGCAAGATGATCATTACCCCAAATATCACTTCTATCTTTGCTTGCTAGTTGTTTGTTTTATTGCTATGTCGCGCCACCTACCACTTGTTTACCATGCCTCCCATATTGCCATGTCAAGCCTCTAGCCCACCTTCCTAGAAAACCGTTGTTTGGCTATGTTACCGCTTTTGCTCAGCCCCTCTTATAGCGTTGCTAGTTGCAGGTGCAGAGCAGGTTGTTCCATGTTTGGAACATGGATATGTTGGGATATCACAATATCTCTTATTTAATTAATGCATCTATATACTTGGCAAAGGGTGGAAGGGTTGGCCTTTTGCTCGGTGTTTTGTTCCACTCTTGCCGCCCTAGTTTCCGTCATACCGGTGTTATGTTCCTTGATTTTGCGTTCCTTACGCGGTTGGCGTTATGGGACCCCCTTGGCAGTTCGCTTTGAATAAAACTCCTCCAGCAAGGCCCAACCTTGGTTCTACCATTTGCTTAATAACAACTAAAATTTTCCTAGGGAGTAATTAACCCGAGGATTATCTTAATTCAACCCCCTGGGCCAGTGCTCCTCTAAGTGTTGGTCCAAACCGAGCAGTGCGAGGCTACCTCGGGGAAACTTGAGGGTTAGTTTTACTTGTAGCTTGTCCCATCCGGTGTGCCCTGAGAACGAGATATGTGCAGCTCCTATCGGGATTTGTCGGCACATCCGGGCGGTCTTGCTGGTCTTGTTTTACCATTGTCGAAATGTCTTGTAACCAAGATTCCGAGACTGGTCGGGTTATTCTGGGAGAAGGAATATCCTTCGCAGATCATGAGAGCTTGTGATGGGCTAAGTCGGGACACCCCTGTAGCGTATAAACTTTCGAGAGCCATGCTCGTGGTTATGTGGTAGATGGGAATTTGTTAATATCCGGTTGTAGAGAACTTGACACTTGACTTAATTAAAATGCATCCACCGCGTGTGTAATCCGTGATGGTCTCTTTTCGGCGGAGTCCGGGAAGTGAACACGGTTGGGTTATGTATGAACGTAATTAGTTCAGGATCACTTCTTGATCACTTCTAGCTTTACATCTGTTGCGTAGTTTCTCATCTTACACTTGTACTCGTATGTTAGCCACCATATTTGCCTAGCGCTTGCTGCAACTCCACCCCATGACCACATCCTACCCATAAGCTTAAATAGTCTTGATCTCGCAGATTTTGAGATTGCTGAGTCCTTGTGACTCACAGATACTACCAAAACAGTTGCAGGTGCCGATGATACCAGTGCAGGTGATACCACCGAACTCAAGTGGGAGTTCGACAAAGACCTTGGGCATTACTATGTTTCGTTTCTGGATGATCAGTAGTGGTGCCCAGTTTGGGATGATCGGGATTTAGCATTTGGGGTTGTCTTCTTTTCATTTGGTTCCGTCCATCGTCGGACTATGTGTGTACTCCGAATGATGTATGAATTATTTGATCTTTGTGTGACGTGGAGATTGTAAGCCAACAATTTACTTCCTTGTTCATTACATGGGATTGTGTGAAGATGAAACTTCTTACGACAAAACCAAAATGCGGTTATGCCTCTAAGTCGTGCCTCGACACGTGGGAGATATAGCCGCATCTTGGGCGTTACAAGTTGGTAATCAGAGAGTAGAGTCTAGAACAAAAATGTTTTGAGTCTTAGGATTATATATATCAGAGAGTAGGATTCTTTTTACTCCTCAGCCCCCTTCATCGCTCTGGTGAGGTCTCCTGATGTAGATGTTTTGACTTTCATCTCCTCATTTTCACTAAAAAATTAGGATCATGCGGGTATCTTGGGATCGTTCCGATATTCTTGTGACGAGAACATTGTTCTTGGTGCCTCCTTACATTTAGGGGTTGTGGCAGTGTCCCAGGGAGTTGAGCTCCGAGGTGTTGTCGTCACAATTTTATCGTTGCTGTTCTAGAATACCTGAGTTCGCCGACATCGAAAATCTCTTTTATGTAGTTAGTGGTGAGATATCCTCGAAGCCACGCAGTACTAGGGAGGTAGTTCGGGAGTATTGCCGTAGCTCGTATAACATATGCTTTTCGAAGGTTGAGGTACATGATTTCCGGAGTTTTCTTGGTTATGTGTTGACGGATGGATACAGTTGGAGCGCAAGGCTTGTTAGTTGTGTGATATATAGTGTGCCTCCGTGTATCCCCAACACCAGATTGCATAACCAAAAAATTTCGGGAGTTTATAGGTGGGAATTCAAGTATCTCTTAGTTATTCTTCCAGCAGATAATTGGTATGTGATTGGGTAATCCTTACCACTTATTTGTTCCAGTTGTACCTTGTTATTTCATTCGTCTATCTCTTTTCAAGTGGCTTCTCACCTTAATGGTCGTGTATTGTTAACTTTGGAGTTCATTCATTCAATCTCTGTTTGAATGTTTATTGTGAAGACTTTTTGTTGCAATTTATATCCATTGATTCAGCTTGTCTATCGGTCTATCATGGTTCTAACGAATGTCACCCTATTCAGGATAGCTCCTCCAACACGTCTGAATCTGGACCGCAATGATGGGGATCAGGCGAACCCTCCACCGCTGCCACCTCATCCGCCTCCGGAGGCATGGAAAGTTATCATGGCAGCCACCAACCCCAATACCCAGATGCTTTTGCAACTCTTGCAAGAGTGCAACCAAGGTCAGGGCAACCAAGGGAATCAAGGTCAAGGCCAATTCAACAATCAACCTCAGTTTTCTACCCTCAATAGTTTCTTGCAAATCAGCAAAAGTCTTTCAGCAATTGTGTTGAGGCCATGGACGCTGATGACTGGCTCATGGACATCAGCAAGCATTTTGAATGTAGCAATGTCAGGCCTGAGGACTTCGTCAAGTTCGCTTGTTTTCAACTCAAGGACCAAGCAGCTGATTGGTATCAGCAATACAAAGATTCCAGAGGAGGTCGAGTGATTACCTGGGATGACTTCTGCTGGAACTTTAAAGCTCATCGCATTCCAACAAGTGTTGTTGAGAGCAAGTGTGAGGAATTCCACAATCTCAAGCAAGGAAGCATGTCCGTGTATCAATACAACATCCAGTTTCAAAAACTTGCTCGCTTCACAAGGCAGGACGTTCCTGATGAAAAGAGCATGATCTATCACTTCAGGGGTGGCCTCAGAGAGAATTTGCAGTTAGCTCTCGTTCTTGTTGAGCCTATTCAGTTCGATCAGTTCTATAACATGGCCCTCAAGCAAGAAGTTGCTCAGCTCAAGTGTGAGGCTTCAAAGAAGAGAATCAGGGATGCAGTTCAGTCTTCTTCTTCCTCACAAGTGGAAGCTAAGCAATAGAAGTTTTGGCTTCCTCCACCTCCTCTGTTTCGTCAGCATTACCAGCAGAAGAATAAAGGTGGCCATGGATCTTCCCACCCACACAACCTAGGCTATCAGAACAAGTCTCAGACTCAAGCTCCGAGGATAGGTGCTCCTCCTCCTTATCATCGTCCACTCTCATAGGTTACTTGCGACATGTGTCAGCAGAAAAGTCACTATGCAAACAAGTGCTTCAACCAAAGGCGCCTTCCACCTCCTCCTCCGATGAGGTCTTCAAGCAATGCAGTTGTCAAGCATAATCCCAAGTCTGCAAGGGTGAACATGATGAATTCAGCCCAAGCAGAGGATTCTTCAGAAGTGATCATGGGTAATCTTCCAGTTAATGATATTCTTGCAAAAGTCTTATTTGATTCTAGTGCATCACATTCTTTCATGTCATATCCATTTGCATCAAAGCACAATTTTGACACAGAGGTAATACCTAGAGCATTGCAAGTTGCTTCTCCGGCAAAGCGTTTGAGCTCTAGCATGTTGGTTTCGAATGTCGGTATCAAGATGGGCAACTATAAATTCCTGGCTTCCCCAATTATTCTCGGCGACTTTGATATTGATCTAATTCTCGGCATGGATTGGCTTTTTCACCACAAGGCCTTCCTTTATTGTGCTGCCAGGGAGATTAAATTGACACACTCTTCTGAGGATGTGATCATCTATGCCGCTCGTTATGAAACCATTCGGTTGCTTTCCCTCAATGAGAAGGGCGAGTTAGATGCTATTTCTCAGATTTCAGTTGTTTGTGAGTACCAAGATGTCTTTCTAGAAGAGCTTCCGGGTATGCCTCCTCACCGGCCAGTTGAGTTCGTTATCGATCTTGAGCCCGGTATAGAACCTGTTTGCAAGTGGCCATACAAGCTTGGGCTAAAAGAGCTAAAAGAATTGAAGAAACAGCTTGATGAACAAGAGCGTCTGGGTCTGATCAGACCGAGTTCATCTCCGTGGGGTTGTGGTGTTCCTTTTGTCTAGAAGAAGGATGGCACGGACCGACTTCGCATTGATTACCGTCCATTGAACAAGAAGACAATCAAGAACAAGTACACACTTCCCAACATCAATGAGCTATTCGAGCAACTGAAATGTGCAAAGGTGTTTTCCATGCTTAACCTCTGTATGGGTTATCATCAGACTCGCATTCATGAAGAAGATATCCCTAAGACAGCATTCAGAACAAGCTTTGGTTCTTATGAATATACTGTCATGTCTTTTGGCCTTGTAAATACCCCTCCAACATTCTCTCATATTATGAACTTCATCTTCAACCCCTACACAAATGAATTCGTTCTGGTGTATCTCGATGATATCTTGGTGTTCTCCAAGAATAAGAAGGATCATGCCAAACATTTGCGATTGGTGCTCGACAAGCTCAAAGAGTATCAATTCTACGCAAAGTTCTCCAAATATGAGTTTTCACTTGATGAAGTTCTTTACCGTGGTCACATCATCTCTGCCAAGGGCATTGCTGTTAATCCATAGATGGTTTCTGCAATTGTGAACTAGGAGCCTCCTCGGGATGTCAAGCAGCTCCGCAGTTTCCTTGGGCTTGCAAGCTATTGCTGAAGATTTGTTGAGAATTTCTCAAAGATTGCTAAGCCTCTTTCCAACCTCCTCCAGAAGCACGTCAAATATTCCTAGACTCCTGAGTGTGACATTGCTTTCAAAACTCTCAAGGAGAAACTCATCTCAGCTCCTGTCTTAACTCCTCCTGATGAGTCCAAGCCATTCGAAGTTTTCTAGGATGCCTTCTTGCAAGGTCTCGGTGCCGTGTTAATGCAAGAGAAGAAAGTTGTGGTCTATACTTCTCGTCAGTTTAAGTCAAACGAAAGGAACTACCCCACTCACGAGATTGAGTTGGCGGTAGTTGTCCATGCATTACTAACATGGAGACATCTCTTGTTGGGAAGGCAAGTGGACATCTTCACCGATCACAAGAGCCTCAAATATGTCTTCACTCAACCCAACCTCAACCTCAAGCAAACTTGTTGTGTCGAAATGATTCAAGAGTACAATCCAAGTATTGAATATACTCCGGTCAAGGCCAATGTGAATGCAGATGCTTTGAGCAGAAAGGATTATTGCAATAGCTTAATTCTCAAGCCATTCCAACCGGATCTTGTGAATCTTTCCGCAAGCTCAACCTCCAAGTTGTTCCTCAAGGTTTTCTTGCCAACCTTCAAGTCACTCCAACTTTGGAAGATCAAATTCGTGAGGCACAACTCCTTGATCCCATGGTGAAGAAGTTGAAACACGGTATTTCCAAGGGCTTATCCAAATACAAGTGCTATCGCATTGATGACAAGGACACCTTATTCTTCGAGGACAGGATTGTGGTTCCTAAAGGTGATCTAAGGAAGGTCATAATGAACGAAGAGCACAATTCTATTCTTTCCATTCATCCAGGCAGTTCGAAGATGTACCATGACCTCAAGCAGTCGTATTGGTGGACTCGAATGAAGCGAGAAATTGCTCAATTCGTGAATGAATGTGATGTCTTTCGAAGGGTGAAAGCAGAACATCAACGACCAGCTAGTCTCCTCCAACCTATTGCTATTACAGAATGGAAGTTTGATCATATCGAAATGGACTTTGTCACTAGATTTCCCAATTCCAAGCATGGGAACGATGCTATCTTCGTTGTCATCGACAAGCTTACAAAAGTGTCTCATTTCCTTCCAATCAAAGAATCTATCACGGCAGCTCAGTTGGCAGAGCTATACACCTCCAGAATTGTCTCGTTGCACAGTATTTCGCAATAGATCTCTTCAGATTGTGGAAGCATTTTCACTTCCAAGTTTTGGGACTCCTTCCAGAAGGCCATGGGCACCAGCATTCGCTTCAGCATAGCTTTTCATCCTCAAACAAGTGGCCAAGTCGAGCGAGTCAATCAAATCCTCGAAGACATGCTCAGAGCTTGTGTCATCTCTTTTGGTATGAAGTGGGAAGATTGCCTCCCATATGTCGAGTTCTCCTACAACAATAGCTTCCAAGCAAGTTCGGGCAAGGCCCCATTCGAAATTCTATATGGCAGAAAGTGTTGTAGTTCTCTCAACTGGTCCAAGACTGGTGAACGCCAACTTCTTGGCAATGACTTGATCACAGAAGCTGAAGAAACATGTAAAGTCATTCGTGAAAATCTCAAAGCCGCGCAATCGCACCAGAAGAGTTACTATGATAGCAAGCACCGTGACTTGTCTTTCGAGATCAGACACCATGTCTACCTCCGCGCCTCTCTAATGAAAGGCACTCAATGCTTCGGTATCAAAGGGAAGATTGCCCCGAGATATGTGGGTCCTTTCAAGATCATTGGCAAAAGAGCTGACCTCGCCTATCAATCGTTCAACTTCACAAATGTGCACGATGTGTTTCACGTGTCACAGCTTAGCAAGTGCTTCAAGACACCTGAGTGCACTATCAACTTCGAAGAGATTGATCTCCAAGGAGATTTGTCTTATCATGAGCACCCCATTGCCATTCTTGAAGGAACCAAGCGCGAAACTCGCAACAAGTCGATAAAATTCCTGAAAGTTAACTGGTCGCACCATTCCGACCGAGAAGCCACCTAGGAGCGCGAGGATCACCTCCGTTCCGAATATTCGGAGTTCTTTCAGTCCTAGATCTCGGGTCGAGATCCTCTTGTAGTGGTGGAGAGTTGTAATGCCCCGGATGTAACATTCCATAATTGTAACTCCAACTCTTGCCATTTTCCAGCTATGTGATATGTTATTTCCTTCGTGGCTAGGTTTTGTCTTTCATTTCATATTTCGTTCATGTCATGCATTTCATCTCATGTCATCATGTGCATCTCATTTGCATTCGTGTTCGTCTCATGCATCTGGTCATTTTCCCCATTGTCCGTTTTGGAATCCAACACTCACACATGCACCTGTTGCACTCCTCAGATCTTGTTTCGTGAGCGGGAGAAAAACTTTCTCGGAATGGGCCGAGATTTGTCGAATGGCCTTGGTACATCAACGATAGGCTGCCTGTCAAATTTTGTTCCATTTGGAGGTCGTTTGATGCCCCAATGGTTAACCGGGTAACCGCAAAAACCCCTCTCTCATTGCAGCCCAGCACCCCTCCACAACAGCCCACTACCCATCTAAACCCCCTCCATACTCTCCGTCGTTGGATCACGATTGTGTGGGTGAAAACCGCACCTCATTTGGACTCTCCTAGCTCCCCCTACCTATAAATATGCCTTCCCCCATCCAAATCCGGGTCCAAACCCTAGCTCCACCCTCCTCCGCGCCGCCGGGCATGTCCGCCGACGACCGAACGCGTCCACCATCGCGCCCCAACGAATCAGTACCTGCCACATGGCCTCCGCTCGCTCCCACCGCCGTCGGCCCGCCAGGCCCGCGCGGGGCCCTCCCGGCCCGCGGGCGCCGCCGCTTGACGCCGTCCGCCGCCTCCCGCTCGTCCGCCGCACGCCGCCGCCCGAACTCGCTGCTCCATGGCGCTGTAGCGCCACCCCGCCGCCCGGTCGCTGGCACCGCTCCACCATGCCGCGGCGCCGCCTTTGCCACTCGGCCTCGCCGGCGCAGTCCGTCGCCGGATCCGGCCACCCTACCTCACCGGCGACCGCCTCCGTTGACCCTCCCTCGCCGGAGCACCTCTCCCTCAAGCTCAGGCCGCCGCCTCCCTCATCTCCGGCGACCTCGTCGACCAACATTGGGACGCGTGCAAACCCTAGATCTAAGGTTGAAAATATCTTCCAAGTCCCCGAATTTCTACCTCATGTGCACATGTTTGTCATGCCATATCCCCATGCTCATAGCTCCGATTTGCGCATATTATATACCGAAATGTTCATCTCGTGATGCTCTTCATGATAGTGTCACTTTAATGCATGTTACTATCCATATTGATGCCTTAATCTTCGTTACAAAAGTGCTATATGATGTTGTCTGCTGGAATCCATCATAACTTGCCAATTTGTCATATTCATAGCATTTTGTGTGTGCGTCCTTTGAGCATCATGTCTACATGTTTTTCGAGCATCTTCATGCCATCTTTGCAGTGGTGCAAGCCTTGTATTTTTATGAGCTCTGTGGTTACTAGAACAAGCATGCAAAGTAGGCCACATGATGTTGCTGATTTCAGACACTTAGTATTTCTGCTAAGTCTTTTCTTGTTACATTATGTTGTTATGTTGACTTGTTGCCACAAGTAGATCCATGCACATTTTGATGAAGTTCAGTAAGAGTGTTTTGAAGATATGGTTATGCTCTATCCATTCTTGCCTCTGGTTGTAATTATGGGGTAGTGTAGCTTGCCATTACCATGCTCTACTTTTGCTAAACGTTGTTGCTGGCAGATTGTTAACATGAAGTGCATTTTTGCCATGTGTTTTGCTAGTGATCCATGCACCCTATGAACTTGCTCTTGCCATGTTAAGGGCTCGAATACAAGAGCTCGATCATAGACGAGTCAGCGGAAGCAACAATATCTGAGTACAAACATAAGTTAAACAAGTTTGCCTTAAGAAGGCTAGCACAAACTGGGATACAGATCGAAAGAGGCGCAGGCCTCCTGCCTGGGATCCTCCTAAACTACTCCTGGTCGTCGTCAGCGGGCAGCACGTAGTAGTAGGCACCTCCGGTGTAGTAGGAGTCGTCGTCGACGGTGGCGTCTGGCTCCTGGGCTCCAACATCTGGTTGCGACAACCAGGTAGAAGGGATAGGGGAAAAGAGGGAGAAAGCAACCGTGAGTACTCATCCAAAGTACTCGCAAGCAAGGAGCTACACTACATATGTATGCATTGGTATCAACTGGAATAAGGCTATCATATGTGGACTGAACTGCAGAATGCCGGAATAAGAGGGGGATAGCTAGTCCTTTCGAAGACTACGCTTCTGGCAGCCTCCGTCTTGCAGCATGTCGAAGAGAGTAGACTGAAGTCCTCCAAGTAGCATCGCATAGCATAATCCTAACCGATGATCCTCCCCTCGTCGCCCTGTGAGAGAGCGATCACCGATTTTATCTGGCACTTGGAAGGGTGTGTTTTACTAAGTATCCGGTTCTAGTTGTCATAAGGTCAAGGTACAACTCCAAGTCGTCCTGTTACCGAAGATCACGGCTATTCGAATAGATTAACTTCCCAGCAGGGGTGCACCACATAACCCAACACGCTCGATCCCATTTGGCCGGACACACTTTTCTGGGTCATGCCCGGCCTCGGAAGATCAACACGTCGCAGCCCCACCTAGGCGCAACAGAGAGGCCAGCACGCCGGTCTAAACCTAAGCGCACAGGGGTCTGGGCCCATCGCCCATAGCACACCTGCATGTTGCGTACGCGGCCGGAGAACAGACCTAGCAACCTCCATTACAAAGGAAGTCATGTTACGCGGTCCAACCCGGCGCGCGCCGCTCAGTCGCTGGCGTCACGAAGTGCTTCGGCTGATACCACGACGTCGAGTGCCCATAACTGTCCCCGCGTAGATGGTTAGTGCGTATAGGCCAGTAGCTAGACTCAGATCAAATACCAAGATCTCGTTAAACGTGTTAAGTATCCGTGAACATCGACCAGGGCCAGGCCACCTCTCTCCTAGGTGGTCTCAACCTGCCCTGTCGCTCCGCCTCAAAGTAACCGTCGGGGGTCGTCGGGAACCCAGGCCCACCTCTACCGGGATGGAGCCACCTGCCCCTTCAGCCCCCACCTCCGAACAGTATCACAGGTAATGTAACTGTGTAAAGTATATCGTATATGCCCGTGATCACCTCCCGAAGTGATCACGGCCCTGTAGTATAGCATGGCAGACGGACAAGAGTGTAAGGCCACTGATGGAACACTAGCATCCTATACTAAGCAGTAGGATAGCAGGTAATGGTAACAACAGTAGTAGCAAGGACAGGCTATGCCTCAGGATAGGAATAACGGAAAGCAGTAACATGCTACACTACTCTAATGCAAGAATATAGAGAAGAGTAGGCGATATCTGGTGATCAAGGGGGGGGGCTTGCCTGGTTGCTCTGGCAAGAGAGAGGGGTCGTCAACACCGTAGTCGTACTGGGTAGCAGCGGCGTCGGTCTCGGTGTCTATCGAGAGAAGAGGGGGGAGAAACAATAAATATATAAGCAAGCATATGCATACTGATGCATGACATGACAAGTAACGACGTTAGAGGTGCCCTAACGCGGTAGTAGGTGATACCGGTGAAGGGGGATAACATCCGGGAAAGTATCCCCGATGTTTCGTGTTTTCGGGCAGAGGAGCCGGAGGGGGAAAGTTGCGAGTTTGACATGTTAGGGGTGCGTGGCGGACGAACGGGCTGCGTATCCGGGTTCGTCTCGTCGTTTTGAGCAACTTTCATGTACAAAGTTTCTCCATCCGAGTCACAGATTATTTTATATGATTTTTCAAAGTTTTATTCATTTTCTAAAACTATTACTAATTCAAAATTAATAGAAAAAATGCTATGGGTACCCAGCCCTGTGTACACAGAATGTACACAGAGGCTGACAAGTGGGCCAGGGGGACCCAGTTGACCAGTCAACATTTGACTGGTCAACAGGGGTGGGACCCCCTGTCATTGACTGTTTAGATAATTAGGGTTTAGGTTAATTAGCTAGGCTTAATTAGTTGTTTTAGTTTAATTGATCAAAATTAATTAAGTTAATTTATTCTTTAATTAATTAATTATTAATTATTATTATTATTATTCCAATTCTTTTTTTATAAACGTTTTCAGGGGCGGGCCCCACGTGCCATTGGCCCAGGGGCCTAACGGGGCGGGCTAAACGGGCGTTGGCGCCCAGATCGACAGACCGAGGGGGGGGCGCGCCAGTCACGGGCGCGGCGAGGCCACGTCGGGGCAGCACCGGGGCTAGGCAGCGCGCTGGAGGGTGCACGGGGCGCAGGGGGAGGCAGGGCATGAGCGGGTGGAGGTGGCCGCAGGCGGAGGCAGGCGGACGCGGCGGCGGGGCGTGTGCGCGCGGGTAGGCGGTGAGCCCGGGCGCGGCAGGGCTCAGGGACGGGGCGCGCCTGGGGCGCACGGGGCGCAGCTAGGCGTGGCGCAGGCGCGCGCGGAGGTGCGGGCGGCAGTATGGCGCGATGGAGGGGAAAGGGGAATGGGCGCGGCCACGACGGAGCGTGCGCGCGATTCGGCGGCAAAGAGGAGGGGAGGGAGAGGCTCACGAGGCTGGTAGGGAACGGGGCAGTGGGGTTGGGGAGGACGACGACGACGACGTGCGTGGCGGAGACAAGGTGCAGGCCGGTGAGGAGGCGCGGGCTCCGGGCGCGGCGTCCTGGCGTGGGGGTGCAGGGCGACACGGGATCGGGCCCCTCCCCGATCCAGAACCAGCCGAGCGTGGGGGCGCCGGGAAGGAGGGTTGAGGAGGAGGGCGCTGGGCGGCGGTGGTGTACGGCGGCGGCGTTGATGAAGGGGGCGTCGGGCTCATTGCCCCTTCCCGATCCAGATCAGGTCGGGGAAGAGGAGCGAGGGGGGAGGCGAGCCGGAGACGGGCGGCGGCGGCTCCAGATCGAGCGGGAGGGGGCGAGAGAGAGTGGGGGGGATCGATCTCGATCCAGGGGAATCGGGCGAGGGAGTGGAGCGCGTGGGGGGCGAGTGGGGGGTGTGGTGGTGGATTAGGGTTCGGTCGGGTGGGGGATGTAGTGGACAAGGAGTGGGGGAGGCCGACCGGCGAGGAGGTCCGGTCCGGGCGGTGTCCGTGGAGCTCCGGGCGGCAGTGAATCGAGGACAAGGCGGCGGCGTACGGCGGGTCGAGCGCGGCGTCGGAGCTCGCAGATCGGGAGAGGGGGAGGCGAGGAGGACGGCAGTGGGGTGGCGGGGACGTGCCGGGGCATCGGGCGACCAGGGCGTCGGGTGCCCCGACCCGATCCAGAATGGGGAGTGGGAGAGGTCGTGGGGGGGGGGGAATCGTGGGGGAAGTGGGGGGGGGCCGCTAGGGTTTCGGGGGGGAGTGGGTTAGTAGGCGGGGGGTGGGCCGCCCTGGGGTTTGGCCTAGCTAGCAGCTGGGCCGAGAGGCCCAGTGGGGTTGGGTTGTTTTATTCCTTTCCTTTTTGTACCTTTTCATAATTTTCTTTTTTTTGTTTTATTTTAGTTAAACATTAATTTTAATTTTAGACAAATATATGTATAGCCCCTAAAATAATGTTTCAGAACAATCCACTACTATAAAAAGTTTTACCCTGATAAAAACAGTCTAGTATTTTATAAAATACCAAAGTCATTTAAATGTTGTTTAGCTACTGTTTAAATCATTTTAGTGCTTTAAATCTTTTTACTAAAATGTGGTTCCTCCACCATTTGGACTTAGGATTTATTTGTCCCATTTTGAACATTTTAGTTTTAATGTTTGAAGAATTTACCGTTTGACTCGATTTTGAATTTGAATTTGAATCGGTTTCGAACTAACACGAGATTAGCAACAGTAACCATCGTGACGTGGCATCATTAACAGAGGTTTACTGTAGCTCAAATACCCGGGCGTCACAATTCTCCTCCACTACAAGAAATCTCGTCCCGAGCTTTAAGAGGGGAGTAAGGGGGAAAGATCTAGTTACGAAATTCTTACGAGTTTTCTCGGTCTTGCTTGCTCTTCTCGAAATGGTCGATACATTACATTGATGTTTTCATTTCTCCGCTTCAGGTCATCATGGTGAAGTCATCCTTTTCTTCGGGAACTCCAACGTACTTACGAATAGGTAAGGGGCAGCTTGGCTATGACAGAATGCTTATGAGGGAAACAATCTGGGCATAACCCATGAATGAATATAAGATTATCTCTCGAGTTGAACATATAAAATACATCAAGAGTAAGGTGTGAAGGTACCATGAGAAGTTTCAAACGGATAGGCAATCGTTCGATGTCTGAAACAACACGCGAAAGGGGTCCAGAGCAACGAGATTGAGTATTGCGTCTGTTACTAGAATAGATCACTAGGACGGTGGTCCGTGAATTACATACAAGGCCACGCACGAGGAATAACTTTTGGAATAGGGGGTGTATAGGAGAGTCAGGTTTCGATCCTGTGGAACTGTGGGTTATGGGCCCACCATGTGGGTTAAAGTAGGAAGGGTAGTGACGTCTTGCAAGATCATGTAAGCAAGGCATGTCAGAGGATAGCCTGTCAGCTATGTCGGCAACAACATCGATACCAAGGGCGAGGGACGAAGCGAACCATTTTCCTGCCCGTTGAACGAGGCGGGCCAATAGGCAAGGTTCTCGCCCATCGGTGGCTACCGAAATGCCATCAACAATAGTAACAAGGTCTTGCTGACAGAATTGTACACCGAGGTGTTTACATAAGCAGGAGAATATTACCGCTTAGATCATATAGATCACAAGACGCGTTAAGCCAACCAATGGAAAGGCAAATATGATTATCAGATTAAATAGAACAAAGGAAAGGAAAATGGGTTTAAACACATATTTCAAAGGTATATTCTTCCCAAAGACAAGTAGAGCATGATATCCATGACAGGATATAATGTAGAAAACTCTTTAGGTACGGGAGAGAATTTTCATGACATTACCCATACAACGGTGTTTGGATAATTGAGCAGGAAACATTTAACATTGGGCTTCAAATGTTCCTATTGAAAATCGGAGTACCATAGACATGCTTTGAGATAGCATTGACATGGTCAACAGGTGAAGATCAGACTTTGGAGACAAAAAGGATCCATTAGGAACAACTTATAGAATAAGTCTTACAATTTCCTCACGGAAGAATGACTAACCTTGCCAAAAGGAAACTATAACAATAGGTCCTCCGGTCAGGTGTGCTAGGCATGACATCACTTTACCAGGTCATATAAAGACCAATGTATAACTCTTGGAAACATGTTCCAACCATCATATCTGGCCGAGATTCAGATCTGATTGGTGCCAGGATACCTGAGACATTTGGATGCCTGAGAAGAAAAGGTGCAACACAATTTGACGAGAAGACATTGTAAGATTCTCACGAAATGTACTATGGAAGGGAGTTCCAGAACAAGAGCTCATCATTAAACCAATGAAGGAATAAGGAGGTAGTTGATGAACTCAGTGACAATTCATCGAGATTTCGAAAGGATGGGTTTCCACAATTATGTGAACAAGGAGATATCATTTGTCAGATCAAATGATATAATATAATGATGTATGCTCGAGGAAAGCATACACAATTGAATATTGATTGAAAGGTGCACCCGAAAGATGGGCTTAGGTAGCATGATCAACGTTAGAATGGTGGTTCAACAACCAATAGCCTAAGAACGAACTATCGACCATCAACTTTAAAGCAATAGGGTTGTTAGAAGTACAAAATCCACGTAGTACCGTTCACTTGTTGGAATCCCGGTTAGAACCAACACGGGGACCAAGAAAGAAAGGTGATGGTGAGAAGTATTACCTGTATCAAGAATCCTTAAGAGGTGATGAAATCCTCACAACTTTCTTGACATTAAAGATGGTAATACTCCAAGGTAAAGAAGAACAAATGTGGGATAGCAAGGAACTCAAGGTATAACACAAAACATGAACAAGTTTGTGTTGGAGGGAAGTCAATAAAGTGGTCGATGGTAACAAAAATCATCAAGGGGAGAGGATGGTATTCCTCATCAAGAATTTGATATATATCTTGGAAGAGCTCGGGATGTTGCTGATGACCACGACACATTTGTCGAGAGATTTCATGAAGATGTAATCGGTCGGCGATGACATCAAGTCCAATGATGATGCAGCGAAAGTCAAAGAATACTTGAAGAAGAACTCATAAGAAGTTATGCAGTTCCGTGATAATCTCGAGATACCAGAGGGGGTAATACTCGATGATAGATGAAAGTAGAGGTTGGACTGGGGTATTGCTCTACATAAGACACGCGCTTAAACTTGCACGCGAAATGGTATTTAAAGGAGAACATGGTCGGAACCACGATTGCAAAAGGCCAGATCCCGGATATAAGATGAACTTATACCAAAGGAATAATTTAATTTAAGAGAAGCTTTAATGATAAGATCTACATCGTGTCCATGGGCATGAACACAAAGTTCAAGGTCGACTCCCACTTCTCCAATGCATAACCTTTCATTCACTTCTCACTTTCGAAGAAGTTGTAGTGTTGAAATTTTATCCGGCAAAATACCAGAAGTGTATGACTCGTGAAAATTTTAGAGTTCACACAGTTTAGAGAAGGCATATGTTCAACCCATAGGGGCTTCTTAGAAACATATACCACAAGTTTCAAGAGTAAATATCACAAGCTCGAAAGTAGAGCAAGGTTGAGAAAGTAGATGATACCATTTACCAAAGGCATTATGTATCCGAGGGAAGGCTCACAAGGTTATTGAATATGAAGGACACTGTCGGATAAAGTCCATTAAAGGATCTGCCGGTCCATAACAGAGCTGACGTGAGCATCGGCACACAACCAGAGGAAGTAACAATGCAAAGGCATTTTATGGAAACAACTGACTAATCCAAAGCTCAAACGCAAAGGAATTATGATTTCCAAATCAGTGGATCAGAAGCAAACGCTCTGATTAAGGATGGATAAGTTGAGTAAGCATAGGGGTACAATCGACGACAATTGGATTGGTCAAGATCCAGCTCATGTTTAAAATGATGCCAGAGCCGGAAGGATGAATTCAAAGATCTGGTTGAGGATTGCGAGCATTCGCAACATATTGAATCAACGGACTCAATTGATGATGACAAAGGATGCCAATAAGATTACCACACTTATGGGATTAATCATAATGAAAGCAAGCAAGAAATTCCAGAGCAATAGGTTGCTGAGGATCGGAAGATCGAATGGTATTTCGAAGACTTCTATGAAACACATGAACAACCGGGGACGAGTGGATACTCGGTAAGTGTGAGAAAGTATCCGTAGGGGTATTTCTGCGGCAAGGAACTACAAGACAGTGGTACAAGGGATTCTTAAAAGTCAGAGAGCAATTCGATGCATCTTGTAACAACAAGAGAAACTCAGAGTAATGGTATGAACAACAAGTGTATGAATGGTCGAAGAGTATCTTCAAAATCTTCTAGTGCAGTAGACGATCATCTGGAATGAGGAGCTCTCCGGGAGAAAGTATTATCGAGAACCTAAAGTTAGAATTAGTAAAACCATTTTAACCCGAATAGGAGAGAGATCAGAGTCCCAGAGTATAGACGAGGAATAAAAGATCTTAATACCACCCAATGGCGACGTGGGCCCGTAAGCCACACAGCCATGTTAGTAAAACAGTTTTCACTAACTAGACTCAACTTCGGCCAAGGAGTTTGGAAGGGGGATTCCTACAGGCAGTCGGCTCTGATACCAACTTGTGACGCCCCCGATTTGACCGTACACTAATCATGCACGCAAATGTGTACGATCAAGATCAAGGACTCATGGATAGATATCACAACACAACTCTACAAATAAAATAAGTCATACAAGCATCATATTACAAGCCAGAGGGCTCGAATACAAGAGCTCGATCATAGACGAGTCAGCGGAAGCAACAATATCTGAGTACAGACATAAGTTAAACAAGTTTGCCTTAAGAAGGCTAGCACAAACTGGGATACAGATCAAAAGAGGCGCAGGCCTCCTGCCTGGGATCCTCCTAAACTACTCCTGGTCGTCGTCAGCGGGCAGCATGTAGTAGTAGGCACCTCCGGTGTAGTAGGAGTCGTCGTCGACGGTGGCGTCTGGCTCCTGGGCTCCAACATCTGGTTGCGACAACCAGGTAGAAGGGATAGGGGGAAAAGAGGGAGAAAGCAACCGTGAGTACTCATCCAAAGTACTCGCAAGCAAGGAGCTACACTACATATGTATGCATTGGTATCAACTGGAATAAGGCTATCATATGTGGACTGAACTGCAAAATGCCGGAATAAGGGGGGATAGCTAGTCCTTTCGAAGACTACGCTTCTGGCAGCCTCCGTCTTGCAGCATGTCGAAGAGAGTAGACTGAAGTCCTCCAAGTAGCATCGCATAGCATAATCCTAACCGATGATCCTCCCCTCGTCACCCTGTGAGAGAGCGATCACCGATTTTATCTGGCACTTGGAAGGGTGTGTTTTATTAAGTATCCGGTTCTATTTGTCATATGGTCAAGGTACAACTCCAAGTCGTCCTGTTACCGAAGATCACGGCTATTCGAATAGATTAATTTCCCTGCAGGGGTGCACCACATAACCCAACACGCTCGATCCCATTTGGCCGGACACACTTTTCTGGGTCATGCCCGGCCTCGGAAGATCAACACGTGCAGCCCCACCTAGGCGCAACAGAGAGGCCAGCACGCCGGTCTAAACCTAAGCGCACAGGGGTCTGGGCCCATCGCCCATAGCACACCTGCACGTTGCGTACGCGGCCGGAGAGCAGACCTAGCAACCTCCATTACAAAGGAAGTCACGTTACGCGGTCCAACCCGGCGCGCGCCGCTCAGTCGCTGGCGTCACGAAGTGCTTCGGCTGATACCACGACGTCGAGTGCCCATAACTGTCCCCGCGTAGATGGTTAGTGCGTATAGGCCAGTAGCCAGACTCAAATCAAATACCAAGATCTCGTTAAACGTGTTAAGTATCCGTGAACATCGACCAGGGCCAGGCCACCTCTCTCCTAGGTGGTCTCAACCTGCCCTGTCGCTCCGCCTCAAAGTAACCGTCGGGGGCCGTCGGGAACCCAGGCCCACCTCTACCGGGATGGAGCCACCTGCCCCTTCAGCCCCCACCTCCGAACAGTATCACAGGTAATGTAACTGTGTAAAGTATATCGTATATGCCCGTGATCACCTCCCGAAGTGATCACGGCCCTGTAGTATAGCATGGCAGACGGACAAGAGTGTAGGGCCACTGATGGAACACTAGCATCCTATACTAAGCAGTAGGATAGCAGGTAATGGTAACAACAGTAGTAGCAAGGACAGGCTATGCATCAGGATAGGAATAACGGAAAGCAGTAACATGCTACACTACTCTAATGCAAGAGTACAGAGAAGAGTAGGCGATATCTGGTGATCAAGGGGGGGCGGCTTGCTTGGTTGCTCTGGCAAGAGAGAGGGGTCGTCAACACCGTAGTCGTACTGGGTAGCAGCGGCGTCGGTCTCGGTGTCTATCGAGAGAAGAGGGGGGAGAAACAATAAATATATAAGCAAGCATATGCATACTGATGCATGACATGACAAGTAACGACGTTACAGGTGCCCTAACATGGTAGTAGGTGATACCGGTGAAGGGGGATAACATCCGGGAAAGTATCCCCGGTGTTTCGTGTTTTCGGGCAGAGGAGCCGGAGGGGGAAAGTTGCGAGTTTGACATGATAGGGGTGCGTGGCGGATGAACGGGCTGCGTATCCGGGTTCGTCTCGTCGTTCTGAGCAACTTTCATGTACAAAGTTTCTCCATCCGAGTTACAGATTATTTTATATGATTTTTCAAAGTTTTATTCATTTTCTGAAATTATTACTAATTCAAAATTAATAGACAAAATGCTATGGGTACCCAGCCCTGTGTACACAGAATGTACACAGAGGCTGACAAGTGGGCCAGGGGGACCCAGTTGACCAGTCAACATTTGACTGGTCAACAGGGGTGGGACCCCCTGTCATTGACTGTTTAGATAATTAGGGTTTAGGTTAATTAGCTAGGCTTAATTAGTTGTTTTAGTTTAATTGATCAAAATTAATTAAGTTAATTTATTCTTTAATTAATTAATTAATTAATTATTATTATTCCAATTCTTTTTTTATAAACGTTTTCAGGGGCGGGCCCCACGTGCCATTGGCCCAGGGGCCTAACGGGGCGGGCTAAATGGGCGTTGGCGCCCAGATCGACAGACCGAGGGGGGGACCAGTCACGGGCGCGGCGAGGCCACGTCGGGGCAGCACCGGGGCTAGGCGGCGCGGTGGAGGGTGCACGGGGCGCAGGGGGAGGCAGGGCATGAGCGGGTGGAGGTGGCCACCGGCGGAGGTAGGCGAACGCGGCGGCGGGGCGTGTGCTCGCGGGTAGGCGGTGAGCCCGGGCGCGGCAGGGCTTAGGGACGGCGCGCTCTGGGGGCGCACGAGGTGCCGCTAGGCGTGGCGCAGGCGCGCGCGGAGGTGCGGGCGGCTGTACGGCGCGATGGAGGGGAAAGGGGAATGGGCGCGGCCACGACGGAGCGTGCGCGCGATTCGGCAGTAAAGAGGAGGGGAGGGAGAGGCTCACGAGGCTGGTATGGAACGGGGCAGTGGGGTTGGGGGGGATGACGGCGACGACGTGCGTGGCGGAGACGAGGTGCAGGCCGGCGAGGAGGCGCGGGCTCCGGGCGCGGCGTCCTGGCGTGGGACGGCGAGGTCGTCGCGGCGACGGGCGACGGGATCGGGGGTGTAGGGCGACGCGGGATCGGGCCCCTCCCCGATCCAGAACCAGCCAAGCGTGGGGGCGCCGGGAAGGAGGGTTGAGGAGGAGGGCGCTGGGCGGCGGTGGTGTACGGCGGCGGCGTTGATGAAGGGGGCGTCGGGCTCATTGCCCCTTCCCGATCCAGATCAGGTCGGGGAAGAGGAGCGAGGGGGGAAGCGAGCCGGAGACGGGCGGCGGCGGCTCCAGATCGAGCGGGAGGGGGCGAGAGAGAGTGGGGGGGATCGATCTCGATCCAGGGGAATCGGGCGAGGGAGTGGAGCGCGTGGGGGGCGAGTGGGGGGTGTGGTGGTGGATTAGGGTTCGGTCGGGTGGGGGATGTAGTGGATAAGGAGTGGGGCAGGCCGACCGGCGAGGGGTCCGGCGAGGTCCTGGGCAGCTGCGCGGGCTCCAGGCGGTGTCTGTGGAGCTCCGGGCGGCGGTGAATCGAGGACAAGGCGGCGGCGTACGGCGGGTCGAGCGCGGCGTCAGTGCTCGCAGATCGGGAGAGGGGGAGGCGAGGAGGACGGCGGTGGGGTGGCGGGGACGTGCCGGGGCATCGGGCGACCAGGGCGTCGGGTGCCCCGACCCGATCCAGAATGGGAAGTGGGAGAGGTCGTGGGGGGGGGGAATCGTGGGGGTAGTGGGGAGGGGCCGCTAGGGTTTCGGGGGGGAGTGGGTTAGTAGGCAGGGGGTGGGCCGGCCTGGGGTTTGGCCTAGCTAGCAGCTGGGCCGAGTGGCCCAGTGGGGTAGGGTTGTTTTATTCCTTTCCTTTTTTTTACCTTTTCATAATTTTCTTTTTTTTTGTTTTATTTTAGTTAAACATTAATTTTAATTTTAGACAAATATATGTATAGCCCCTAAAATAATGTTTCAGAACAATCCACTACTATAAAAAGTTTTACCCTGATAAAAACAGTCTAGTATTTTATAAAATACCAAAGTCGTTTAAATAGTTGTTTAGCTAGTGTTTAAATCATTTTAGTGCTTTAAATCTTTTTACTGAAATGTGGTTCCTCCACCATTTGGACATAGGATTTATTTGTCCCATTTTGAACATTTGAGTTTTAATGTTTGAAGAATTTACCGTTTGACTCGATTTTGAATTTGAATCGGTTTTGAACTAACACGAGATTAGCAACAGTAACCATCGTGACGTGGCATCATTAACAGAGGTTTACTGAAGCTCAAATACCCGGGCGTCACAGGCATGAGCTTGCAAAGTTGCATCATGTTGCTTGTGCATTGCACCGTGATTGATTATTGTTCTGTTGCTTGTGTTCTTGCTTTGGGTAGAACCGGGAGACGAGTTCGTGAACGAGGATCCTGTTGATTACCTTTATGAGGAGCAAGCTTTCGACAACCCAGAGAACTTTGCAGGCAAGATGATCATTACCCTCGATATCACTTCTATCTTTGCTTGCTAGTTGTTCGTTCTATTGCTATGTAGCGCTACCTACCACTTGTTTATCATGCCTCCCATATTGCCATGTCAAGCCTCTAACTCACCTTCCTAGCAAACCGTTGTCTGGCTATGTTACCGCTTTTGCTTAGCCCCTCTTATAGCATTGCTAGTTGCAGGTGCAGAGCAGGTTGTTCCATGTTTGGAACATGGATATGTTGGGATATCACAATATCTCTTATTTAATTAATGCATCTATGTACTTGGCAAAGGGGAAGGCTTGGCCTTTTGCTCGGTGTTTTGTTCCACTCTTGCCGCCCTAGTTTCCGTCATACCGGTGTTATGTTCCTTGATTTTGCGTTCCTTACGCGGTTGGGGTTATGGGACCCCCTTGGCAGTTCGCTTTGAATAAAACTCCTCCAGCAAGGCCCAACCTTGGTTTTACCATTTTCTTAATAACAACTAAAATTTTCCTAGGGAGTAATTAACCCAAGGATTATCTTAATTCAACCCCCCTGGGCCAGTGCTCTTCTGAGTGTTGGTCCGAACCGGGCAGCCTACGGGGCCACCACGGGGAAACTTGAGGGTTGGTTTTACTTGTAGCTTGCCCCATCGAGTGTGCCCTGAGAACGAGATATGTGCAGCTCCTATCGAGATTTGTCGGCACATCCAGGCGGTCTTGCTGGTCTTGTTTTACCATTGTCGAAATGTCTTGTAACCGGGATTCCGAGACTGATCGGGTTATTCTAGGAGAAGGAATATCCTTCGCTGATCGTGAGAGCTTGTGATGGGCTAAGTCGGGACACCCCCTGCAGCGTATAAACTTTTGAGAGTCATGCTCGTCGTTATGTGGTAGATGGGAATTTGTTAATATCCAGTTGTAGAGAACTTGACACTTGACTTAATTAAAATGCATCCACCGCGTGTGTAATCCGTGATGGTCTCTTTTCGGCGGAGTCCGGGAAGTGAACACGGTTGGGTTATGTATGAACGTAATTAGTTCAGGGTCACTTCTTGATCAGTTATAGCTTTACATCTGTTGCGTAGTTTCTCACCTTACACTTGTACTCGTAAGTTAGCCACCATATTTGCTTAGCACTTGCTGCAACTCCACCCCATAACCACATCCTACCCATAAGCTTAAATAGTCTTGATCTCGCAGGTTTTGAGATTGCTGAGTCCTCGTGAGTCACAGATACTACGAAAGCAGTTGCAGGTGCCGATGATACCAGTGTGGGTGATGCCACCGAACTCAAGTGGGAGTTCGACGAAGACCTTGGGCATTACTATGTTTTGTTTCCGGATGATCAGTAGTGGTGCCCAGTTGGGACAATCAGGATTTATCATTTGGGGTTGTCTTCTTTTCATTTGGTTCCATCTGTAGTCAGACTATGTGTGCACTCTGAATGATGTATGAATTATTTGATCTTTGTGTGATGTGGCGATTGTAAGCCAACTATTTACTTTCTTGTTCATTACATGGGACACTAGTATAGCGAGATCCTAAACAAACGGTTTTTAACCCCTTTCCGCGGCGGCATTTGGAACCGTCGCCAAGTGAGTGTGGGCAATAGGGGGGTCCTTCCCACATGACCCAGAAACCGTCGCGGATATGCCCTCCTGGCACACACGCTCGGCAAAATGAGGTCGTGTGTGACCGGCAAGTGCTCAAATACGGAAATACGTACAGTAGAGCTAAACAAATACAATTATATGGCAAAATTGTGTCCGGTCGCAAGTACATCCCACACAGTCAGTCTCCGCTAAACATTTCTGTTCATATGTACATCCCCCATAGTCGCTCCAAGGAAAACATTTCTGTTCATAGGTACATCACACACAATTTTACCCATTAAATCGCTTGTGTTATTGAATATATCACACACGGTCCATGGAAGAAACTGTGTGGCAAAGGCTGTTCAACACACACAGTTTTCATGTGGTAAACGTTTGTGCAAGGTGGCCTAACGCAAATAGTTTTCAAGAGAAAGTCATGTGTGATTGTTCATTGATGCAACACGGTTTATTCCTAGAAACTGTGTGTGTTGCCTGAGGTCATCGCCCACAGTATTTTTTCAACAACCGTTTGCAATAGCAAAACCCAATTAGCAGGCTAATTATCTGATTATTCATAATCCATTTATTAATCTAATTGACAGTTCATATTAAGCACACAATATATTTCATTTTCATAATTAAAATACATCAGAGTACAACATCATATAGCTTCAACACTCAGCTACCCCATTACACAACTACACCAGGACCAAGTTTCACATGCAACATCTATAACCTTTCGAAAATAGCATCATAGACGGGACATAGACAGATGTATCTCATCTAGAAAACTGCTGAAGCAGAAGGCAAATGTTGAGCCTTCATTGATGTTGATGGCCTTTGTAACTTTAGGCCAGTGCCTTGGATGATTGACCGTCCATCCTTTGTCCTCTTCAGGAACACTTCAATATTGAACCATGGGTGTTGTATGAATACCTTCCTCGCATCCTAACCATACAGGTGGTTTGAGAGGTAATCATCAGTGAACTGCTTTGGAAAGGCTTGAAAACAAGGATGTGCATCAATATCTTCTCTATATTGGAAATGGGGCAAAGGAATAAAAAAGGCAAGGTATAACAGTTAGTACCATCTTGTAGTGAACTGATGTCTTCTTCATTGTGCAGACAAAGATCTTGTTGTTTTTTGTCGCCAATTTCTTTATCCTTACAATCTTGCCAAGTTTCTAGACTTGACTGATATTCATAGACAACTCATTTACCCATATGCAAAAAGGGTCGAACAGTGGGTCAAAACCTCTGACGGTAGGACATACATGTGCAAGACCAAATTGTTAAAATCCTAAATATTAGAATTGCTCCTGCAATTGCACAATAATGTGCTATTAGACAACGGACCATGCACGTGCTAACCTCGATTGTAAACCTCGGTGCTTCTCATTGTTTCCCTGCAACACATATAAGGTAGTTAGTCATCAGGTTAAGTAAGGGCTCGCATGCTATCAGTAAAATATGTTGATGAAAAATAATCACATTGCAGATTCATCAGATTAATTGAAGCCACGCGGAAAACCCATTTATCCAAACCAAGCATGATTAAGAACTAGGAAATATAGCACTTGTATATGTTTCTCATGTATTAAGTGCAGCCAAATTCGATTGATTCCTCACATGCACAACAATAGAAAATTCTACCCACGACAATTGGACATCGCATTGCAGTATTGAACTAAGCAGTTAACTAAACACCACGACAAATGAACCAAACATTAACTGAGCACCACATTGCACAATATAACATACTCCTAATAGAAGATCGGACAGTTAACCAAACAGTTAACTACAGCCAATTGTAGCAATTGTATTTGTTTCTCATGTATTTACTACAGCCAAATTCAATTTATTCCTCACATGGTATACAATAACAGAATGCACCCATAATTTTTTAAAGATAAATTCGATTTATTTCTCACATGGAAGACAATACAAAATTGCAGCCTAAAGAATTGAACATCACATTTGCAGAATTAAACCACACGGTTAACTGAAGACGACAACTAATTAACAAAACAGTTACTAAGTGAGCACCACACTGCACGACATATAGAACATATACTGTCGGTGTACTAGAGTAGGGGTACCCTAGTATCCCGAACTTGTGCACGGGCAGTCGCAGCATCCCGCGGCAAGGCTTGCCGGGTGACCGCCAAGGTCCTCCGTGGTTCCTTTGGAGCCATTCAAGAACAAAGTGTCCAAGCCAAGAAGACAAGACCCCGGCAAGAGGAGCTTGCCGGGAAGGCTAACAAAAGCATCCCAACACCCCGGCCAGAGGAGCTTGCCGGGAAGGCCACCCAAGGCATTGCGAGGAACTTGCCGCTGCGCACCACGCACCCCGGCAAGGCCCGGTGAGCGACAAGCTCCCGGATGCGACAAGACAACGACCGCGGCAAGGCGCTTGCCGCGACAAGCCACCTCTCCGAGCCCGCGCTCCAGCACATCCACCAACGTGTCGCTCTGGGGCCCCTCCAGGCGTACGTGGCGGAAGGCTGTGCAGCCAGGGGCGTGCGGTGGCAAGCGGCGCTGACAAGATCGCCATCGTGGCGAACGGTGGCGTCCCTGGCGGTCCCTTTTCGCACTGTTTAGGCGACACAGACGGGCATTTAATGCCCTTGTCCCCTGCCGTCAGGGTTAGGTATGATACACTGTAGCAGGTAGCTGTGCCTACCACAGCGCCTTTCCATTTTTGCCCTTTACCTCCGTTGCCACCTGTCGGTGACCCCTTGAACATATAAAAGGAGGCCCGTGTGCAACGTAGAGGGGGGTTCGAACACTCACGCTCGGTCTCGCTAGCTGCTGGTGTGTATGTAGCACTCCACGCTCCCGAGCAAGAAATCAATACAAATAATAAAGCAGGAGTAGGGTTTTACGCATCCGTGCGGCCCGAACCTGGGTAAATCGCTCGCGTGCATCGCCTCGATTTGCTCTTTGCATGACCTCCGCCCCCGCCAAACCGAAAGGGACCCGGTCCGCCGGTCCCATAGGTGCCCGTGGATCAGTACCCTGGCATCTTTCGCGCGCCAGGTAGGGGGCGTCGAAGTTGTGTGAACCAGATCCGGCGTTCTCGCGAGCTAGATCTCCATCATCTTCATCAACATGCCGCCGAAGAAGAAGGTTTCGGAGGCAGCTGCTCCGTCCGCGCCGAACCCACCATCGCCGGAGCAAATGGCTGATGGGGCGGGCGCCGGCGGAAGAACGCGCGTCGACGAGGGAGCTCACGGTGCTGCCAGGTCCAAGGACAAGGCTGCGCTGCCCATCGGCGGCGTAGCCGGCTCCCACAATGACCGGGCGCACTCCAAGACCTCGGCGTCCGTACATGCACCGCACCCGTCTCAGGAGGCGCGGGACCGGCAGCGTCATGGTACTCACGGTACCATGCGCTTGCTGGATCAAGATCGAGCTGGTGGATCTCGAAGTGCTCAAGACCACCATGCACGCCAACATGCTGGCGCGAGCGAGACACGTTCGCCTGGACGGGATACTGCTCCTTCTAACGTGGTTAGAAGTCCGAGCATATCCCTCTCCTCGCACCGTTCGCCACCGCCACCCGCCACTGCAGCAGAAGCTTTGGCGCGAGCTCAGCTGCTCCTAGATTACCCTCCAACGGCGGACAAGATCGACGACTGGAGGGCCACCATCCAGAGTCTCATCGGCTTCGCGAACGTCGACTCTCCACGGCAGCCGAGCACGTCTCAGCTGCGGCAAGCCAGCCAGGCACGAGCCGGAGACGACAAGACTGGTGGGGGTGCAACTACTGTGCACTCTCCGCCCCGAAGGCCAAGATCGTCAACTCACCGGATCCACCTCGACAGCGACTCCACCGCGTCGTCAGATCCGCGAGCTCGTCGCGATCGGCGCCAAGTTCTTCAAGAGCGACAACGAGAGGACGCTCGTACTCGCATCGAGCGCCGAAGAGAAGCGCGACGTCAGTCAGACCAGCGCGCTGGTCCCTCTGTCGACATGCATGCGCCAGGGGAACCAGGCGACTTGCCGTACGCGGTAGGTTGCCCTGCGTTCACTCGTGAGCTACGGCAAGTCCAGTGGCCCGATACGAAGAATTTCAAACCAGATGTACCAGAGAAGTACGACGGCAAGTCGCATCCGTCGGAGTTCCTCAGCATCTACACCATCGTGGTGCAGGCTGCTGGGGGCGGGACGACAAGATCCTTGCCAACTATTTCCCGTTGGTGCTCAAGCCCAACGTCAGGTCCTGGCTCATGCACTTGCCGGACAACTCCATATCCTCCTGGGCAGATCTATGCCATCAGTTTGTCGGCGCCTTTACAGGCGGCCACAAACCTCATGGCCAAGAGAGTGATCTTCATCTGCTCGTCCAGAAGGAAGGAGAGCCCCTGCGCAAGTACATTCAGAGGTTCAGCCGTGTACAGTACAACATCCCAGACGTCCACCCCGCCGCGGTCATCAGCGCGTTTCATCAGAATGTGCGTAACCGCAGGATGCGGGAGGAGATGGCGATGTGCAGGATCAGAGACGCTAGTGAGCTATATGCCCTGGCCGACAAGTGTGCACACGCTGAGGAAGGGAGAAGACTCCCCGGAGAAAATGCAGGAGCGGGAGGATCTGACAGCGAAGATGCTGCCCCGGCAAAGAAAAACCGGCGGCGGAACAGGAAGAAGAAAGGCAAAGAGGTGCTAGTCGTTGAGCAGTCCGGCAACGAAGGTGGCGCCAAACAGGCCAAGGTTGGTAGCTCCGGCAAGGAGATTGCCGCGTGCGCCAACTGCCAGGCTATGGCGGTCGCCGACAAGCAGGACGGCTCCGACAAGTAGTACTGTAAGATTCACCGCACCAAGGGCCATGACCTCCAGAGCTGCAAGAAGGTCGAGTAGCTTGTCCAGCAGCAAAAAGCTGAGTACGAGCGACGCGACAAGGAGAGGGCCCAAGGAGGTGCTGGAGAATCCGGCAAGAAGCGTGCCGGCCGGGGAGGACGCCGCGGCAAGGCCAAGCAGCGGCAAGGAGACAGACCTCCCCGGGGCCGCGACAACGATGAAGACGACGACGATGACGAAGACATGGATGATGTTGAGACCAGTGAGCAGGAGTTTCAGAAAGCCACAGAGGTCTTGTGCATTGACGGCGGTGCTTCCCTGCATACTTCACACCGCCAATTCAAACAGTGGGTGCGCGAAGTCAATGCAGCGGAACCACCTATCGAATCGCGCAAACTTCTGAAATGGTCCAGCACGCCTATCATCTTTGACATTGAGGATCACCCTAATCGCACAACTGCGGTCGGGTGTTTGCCGATGTTGGTATCACCAACTATCCGCAACCTCAAAGTCTCCAAGATGCTAGTTGACGGCGGGGCCGGCTTAAACCTGATCTCCTCCGCTGTACTCCAAAAACTCCAGATCCCCGACAGCGAGCTTGAAGAGACCGGCACATTCCAAGGAATCAATCCGGGAAGGAGCAAGCCGAAGGGGAAGGTCACGCTGCCAGTAACATTTGGCAGCGAGCTAAACTTCAGGACTGAGAAGGTCACATTCGACGTTGCCGATATTCCATTGCCTTACAATGGGATACTTGGTCGTCCAGCACTCGCCAAGTTCATGGCAGCCTCTCACTACGCATATAACATGCTGAAGATGCCAGGCCCGATAAGCGTCATCTCTGTCCCCGGTGACAGGAAAGATGCCGTTATCTGTGCCGACAAGATCTACCGGGAAGCAGCAGCCGCAGCAGATCACAAGTCACTTGCCGCTGAAGCTCTCGGGGGGAAGAAGACCAAGTCCGGCAAGAGCTCTGATGCCCACTCCGGCAAGCGCACCTCTTCGGAGTGCTGCGCTGCCGTCGAGGACGCACCATCGAGCTCCACCGGCAAGTGTAAGAAGACGATGGCAGCTCCGCCAGAGACGAAAAAGGTGTCCGCCAAGGAGGACGGCACTGGTGGTACCTTCACCATCAGTGCCACTCTCGACCCCAAATAGGAAAGCGCGCTCGTTGCTTTCCTGCGGGCGAATGTCGACGTGTTTGCGTGGCAACCGTCTGACATCCCCGGTGTTCCCAGGAAAGTGATTGAGCACCACCTTACCGTATGTCCTCATGTGCGGCCCGTCAAGCAGAAAGTCAGGAAGCAGGCAGTGGAGCGCCAAGAATTCATTGCAGAAGAAATCAAGAAACTGGAAGCAGCAGGCCTTGTCAGAGGAGTGCTCCATCCTACGTGGTTGGCCAATCCTGTAGTCGTGCACAAGGCAAACGGGAAATGGAGACTTTGTATCGATTTTACCGATGTTAACAAAGCTTGTCCCAAAGACCCATTTCCTTTGCCGCGCATTGACCAGATTGTTGACTCCACAGCCGGATGTGATTTGCTTTCATTTCTTGACGAGTACTCAGGATATCATCAGATCTTCATGGCAGAAGAAGATGAGGAGAAGACCGCATTTGTTACTCCATGTGGCACGTATTGCTTCGTACGAATGCCTTTCGGACTAAAAAATGCTGGTTCAACATTTGCAAGGGTAGTTCATGTCGCTCTTGAGCTGCAAATACACAGAAATGTGGAAGCATACATGGATGATATAGTGGTCAAGAGCAAGGACAGAGCAACTTTGTTCCAAGATTTAGACGATACCTTTGCAAATCTGCGCAAGATCAGCCTCAAGCTCAACCCAGAGAAGTGTGTGTTTGGAGTTCCCTCCGGCAAGCTTCTCGGGTTCTTCGTGTCTCAGCGGGGAATTGAAGCCAATCCCGACAAGATCAAGGCCATTGAGCAGATTGAAGCACCAAAGCGCGTCAAGGATGTAAAAAGACTTGCCGGTTGCGTGGCTGCTCTCAGCAGGTTTATCTCTAGGTCTGCTGAGCGCGCCCTGCTGTTTTTCAAATTATTGAAAAAGGCAGGTCCAATAAGATGGACTCCGGAAGCGGAGGATGCGCTGCAAGACTTAAAGAGATACCTGTCCTCCCCTCCAATACTTGTCGCACCTAAACCACAAGAGAAGTTGCTGCTGTACATAGCGGCAACCAATCAAGTGGTTAGAGCTGCGTTAGTAGCAGAGAGGGAGGCAGATGGTGAGCCAGCAACCACGGCAAGCGCATCCAGCGACAAGCAGGGGGCTTCCCCGACAAGCTCTGGTCCCGACAAGGATGGATCTGCTCAGATGCAGGAGGAGATACAGAAGAAGATGGTGCAGCGCCCAGTTTACTTTGTCAGTTCCCTTCTCCAGGGGGCTAGGTCAAGGTACTATGGTGTGCAGAAATTGCTTTTCGGCCTTCTCATGGCCTCGAGAAAGCTGCGCCATTACTTCCAAGCACATGAGATCATAGTTGTCACTCGCTTTCCACTGAAGAGGATACTGCAGAATCCAGAAGCGACAGGCAGGAATGTTGAGTGGGCACTGGAACTGTCAATCTTTGACCTCAAGTTTGAGAGCACTTCAACTATCCAGAGCAGAGCATTGGCAGAATTCATAGCAGAATGGACGCCAACACCGGATGAAGAAATTCCAGAAACGAGCATCCCCGACAAGGAAGCAAGCAAAGAGTGGCTGATGTACTTTGATGGTGCCTTTTCGCTGCAAGGTGCCGGCGCTGGTGTGCTGCTTGTCGCACCCACCGGAGAGCACCTCAAGTACGTAGTCCAGATGCACTTTCCCAAGGAGCAAGCAACAAACAATACTGCGGAATATGAGGGCTTGCTTGCCGGTCTCCGGATCACGACAGACCTTGGGATCAAGAAGCTCATTGTCAGGGGTGACTCACAGCTTGTCATCCGCCAAGTAAACAAGAGTTATCAGAGTCCGTTGATGGAAGCTTACATCGACGGAGTGAGAAAGCTAGAAGAGCACTTTGACGGCCTACAAATGGAACATGTTCCAAGAGCTCAGAACGCCATTGCAGATGGCCTGTCAAAGTGCGCCGCACTTAAGTTACCCGTGGAACCAGGGATCTTTGTGCTCAAGCTGAATCAGCCGTCCGTAACGCCATCAACTGTACAGAGCAAGAAGAGGAAGTTGGTTTCTGGTGACTATTTTCCGGCACAGCTTCACGAAGCCGGCGCCAAGAAAGTCCCCAAGATCAACGCCAAGAGCGCTGAGGAGCAGTCTGCTCCGGCAAGCCCTAGGGTTTGTTCCGTTGAAGCAGAAGCTACCGACAAGTTTTGCTCCGGCAAGCTTGCCGGGGACGTCAAGCTCCGGCAGAGACCCAGGTTCTCGCCGTAGAAGCGGACGTTCCCGCAGCCGCAGATTCGCCTTTAGTCCTTGTTGTCGAGCCACAAGCTCCAGCATGGGCGCAGCAAATTGTCCAATTCCTTCAGACAGGAGAACTTCCCGAAGAATAAGAAGAAGCGGAAAGAGTAGCCCGGCAGTCAAGTATGTACCAGTTTGTCGACAAGACACTGTACAGAAAAAGGCTCAACGTTGTGAAATTGAAGTGTATTCCCCGGGAAGACGGACAAAAGCTGTTGGCAGAGATACATGGAGGTATATGTGGTCACCACGTTGGCGCAAGAGCACTTGTCGGCAAAGCATTCCGGCAAGGTTTCTTCTGGCCAACAGCCCTCCAGGATGCAACTGCACAAGTAACCAAGTGTGAAGCGTGCCAGTTCCATTCCAAGCAGATACACCAACCAGCTCAAGCTCTCCAGACGATCCCTTTATCCTGGCCATTTTCGGTCTGGGGGCTCGACATCCTCGGCCCCTTTCCCCGAGCTGTCGGGGGCTTTGAGTACTTGTACGTTGCAATCGACAAGTTCACAAAGTGGCCGGAAGTGGAACCAGTGAGGAAGGTGACAGCACAGTCAGCAGTCAAGTTCTTCAGGTCGATTGTTTGCCGCTTCAGGATCCCTAACAGGATAATCACCGACAATGGTACACAATTCACGAGCCGCACCTTCATGCAGTACGTCCAAGATCTTGGCGCCAAGGTCTGCTTCGCTTCTGTTGCTCACCCGAGAAGCAACGGTCAAGCGGAGAGGGCAAATGCTGAAGTGCTGCGCGGGCTCAAGACCAGAACTTTCGACAAGCTGCACAAGTGCGGAAGAAACTAGATCGAGGAGCTGCCGGTGGTTCTTTGGTCGATCAGGACGACGCCAAATCGAGCCACAGGTCAGACACCTTTCGCTCTAGTCTGTAGAGCAGAGGCAGTTATCCCCACGGAACTCGTATACGGGTCACCTGAAGTGCTCGCTTATGATGAGCTTGAGCAAGAGCATCTGCGACAAGATGACGCGCTGCTCCTTGAGGAAGACCGTCTTCAGGCTGCTGTGCGAGCTGCTCGCTACCAGCAAGCTTTGCGCCGCTACCATAGCCGCAAAGTTAATGCTAGAAGTCTCGAGGAAGGCGACCTTGTTCTTCGGCGCGTTCAGTCCGCCAAGAATTCCAACAAGTTGACGCCGAAGTGGGAAGGCCCTTACCGGGTGAAACGAGTCACTAGGCCTGGCGCTGTCCGCCTTGAGACCGAAGATGGCATTCCGGTGAGCAACTCCTGGAACGTTGAGCATCTTCATAAGTTTTACCCGTAAGGCGCAGTTGTCGGAACCTATTCCGGCAACCACCTTTTGTACAAGTCTTGCCGCTGTTGCATGTAATCCTTTGTACAAAGCCGGGCGCAGATCCCGTGCATAAGTAAAGCTCATGTGCTCCGCACATTTTGTCGATTTTATGCTTCTTATTATTTGGCATATATGATCTCACACTTTGTGCAGCACCTAAACCCCAGTAAGCAATAACGAGCCGTAAAGGCGCATATCTGTATTGTCTCTTCTTTCTTTTGAAAGCAAGGTTCCCCCCGCCCACAAGTTTGCCGGGGAGGAAAGGAGAAGACGATGGTATGGACCAGGCGCCGTTCAAGAAAGTTTCGCCTTGCCGGGAAGCAGACAACAGAAAAGCTAAGTTGCCAAAGTTTAAGCTAAGTTGCCAAAGTTTGAGCAATCAAATTTTTTAAATTTTAAGTTATCTCCCTTGAACGACCGCACTTTGTATGGAAAACCTGTGCGCGGAGGAACCAACTCGTAGCTAGTTGCGCCCTTATTTTGTTTCGAGTCCGCTCAACAAATTAAGTGAGCTGCTAGCGCCCTTACTTTGTTTCGAGTCCGCTCAGCAACTTAAGTGAGCCGCTAGCGCCCTTACTTTGTTTCGAGTCCGCTCAGCAACTTAAGTGAGCTGCAACTAGTTGCGACAAGGTTTCTTGCCGGTAGCGGCACCGCCAGCAGGCTGCTGACGTCCCGCACTCCGCGCTCGCGGCCCAGGCGCCTGCACCGGCAAGTTCCCTAAAAGCGTAGGGTAAAAAGACATACAAAGGGGGGAGTCAAGTAAAGGAAATAACGTTGCAATCATTGCCCAGAATAAAAGTTATATTACAAGGATAACTTGTCGCGGCTCTAATAGTCTGTTTTCATAACATGTCAAACAGTGACAAGGAAAGAAGAAATGGGCGGCCTAATCTACGCGATCACCTTCGACCCTCTTAATCCCGCTCACCTTATCCACAATGGGTGCGACAAGGGCCTTGAGCTCCTCTAGGTCAGCCTCTGGCGGCAAGGTCCTGAGGATGTTGGTGAGGTGGAGGCCCAGATTGCGGAAGGCCACCTTCATCAACACTTTCTGGAGGGCTTCGGCATAGATCTTGCGCGATTCGTCGGCCAGCTGCTTGGGGATCCTCTCCCGGAGTCGCTGGAGGGCCGTCGCCACGCCCTTGAAGAACAGGACGAGCTTGGCGCTGGGTTGGAGGTTGTCGTCGGAGGGATACCCAAGATCTTCCATCCCTAGTTGCGCCAGCTCCTTGTCGATATCTGTGGCGGTGTTCACCAGACTCTCCGTCTAGTGCGTCACAGTCTCCCTGAAGGTGTTCTGGGCGGCGATAGCGCTCTCCAGCAGCGCCTTGTCGGCCTTGATTTCCTCCTTCAAGGCCGCCTCCTGCTTCTTGGCACTGTCCAGAGTCTTGGTCAAAGTGGTTACCTTCAACTCAAGATCCACGTTGGAGACCTTGGCGGCGCTGAGCTCTATGCCCTTCTCGGCGAGATCGGCTTCGAGCTGCGCCACCTTCGTCTTCAACTCCTCCTTGGCGGCCTTGGCAGCAGCGGCGGCGTCCTCTGCTTGTTTGAGGGCTCCACTGAGCTTTTCCTCGCGCGAGGCAAGCTCCTCCTCGTGGGTGTCGAGATTGACCTTCCGCTGCGGCAGCTCGCCCTCCTCCGCGGCTAGCTTCACAGCGGCAAGTCGCTGCAGCTCTTCGGCTTCGGCCTTCTCGAGGAGAAAGGCCTTCTGCGCTTCAGCGAGCTGCTCCCGCTCCTCCGCCAAGGATCGGACGGCTTCCCGGTGGAAACCCCCGAGCTCTTCCGCGCGTTTTTCAATGTCTGCTCCCGCCTTCGCGACAAGCGCCTCGCGGGACTCCAGCTTGGCTTGCCGCGCGCGGTAGAGCGACATCAACTTCCGCAGCAGCCGCTCTTCTTCGGGCTCGTTGCTGCTGCTACTTGGCGCGTCGACCAGCTTCAACCCCGCGGAGGCAAGCACTTCTCTGTCGAAGATCTCCCCCTCGACCGGCGCCCTGGAGCTTGACGCCCAGGGGAGGTTGATGAAGACGCCTTCGCCGGCCTTCAAGTAAACGCCTGGCTGGGGCTCCTCGGTGCTTGGCGCTGCGGCTTCGGCGGACGGGTCAGTGGTCGGTGTAGCGCCTGGCGCTCCTGCGGCCTCTAGGCCGTCAGTACGATCGCCAGATCCCTCGCCAGTCGCCACGGCGCCAGCCTTGGCGGCCTCGGCGCCGGCGGGATCACCCGCGCCGGCTACGTCCTCGGCGGCAACCTCGGTCTCCATCCGCTCCGTAGTAGATGGGTCTGACAGCCGGCAAGGGGAGAAGAGTCAAGCAAAATCCAGCAAAAACTCAAGAAGATCAAAAGAAGAAGAACCCAAGGGAAGTTTCGAAGCAAGAGGAGTACCTGCACCAGGCTCTGCAGTAGTGGTCTCCGCCGTCGGGGGGGCGCTGGTGCTGTCCCTTGCCGGAGAACCCTCCCTTGCCGGAAACTTCTCCCTTACCAGGAAGCCCTCCCTTGCCGGAGAGTTCTCCCTTGTCGGGGAATTCTCCCTTGGCTCCTGGTGGGGCTGCTCGGCTCCTACACAAGTCAACGAGCAGATATCAGCAAAGGCATGTACCCATGCGCGCCTCGCCGCGGAAAGTAATTCACACACTTACGCTGGGGGCTGCCCTGGAGGAAAGTCGCCGGCTCCGGCAAGGTTGTCTCGGGCGCGCCACCTGCTGTCGCACTGGGCTCGTCCTCGATGATGATCACCGGGGCCTTAGCTCTCTTTGCCGCTCTCTGGGCCAGAGTCCTAAAGAGGAACAGATTCAGGGAAAAGCAAGTGAGAAACAAGACCAACAACAAGAACTGAAGAAATGCAAGTACAACAAGAGAAGTTTACTCTTCTTCTTCTTCCTCGTCGGAGGTTAACGCGGAGAAGTCGAAGCCCGGCGCGCGCCCGGCGCGAGGAGGCGGAGGAGAAGCTTCCCTTGGCCGCTTGGCGGGAGCAGTGGCGGCGGTCTGAGATGACCCCGCTCCGGCTGTCGACGCGGCGTGAGCAGCGGCAGGAACTGAAGCAGTGGTCCGGCTAGACTCCGCTCCAGTTGCCGTCGTAGCATGAGGCGCTCCCGCGGCAACGGTGTTTGCCGTGGTAGAGCGTGTCACGCGGCGTGGCGACTGTTGACCCGCTTGCTGCTCCGCCACATCACCGACCTTGCGGAGACGCCTTCTTGGTGCGGATGGAGGCTCTGCTTGCAGCAAGCTGCTCGTAGATGAGGAGGAAGAAGAGTTGATTTCCAACGAGCCGCTCGTGTCCTTGGCGGGCTCGCTCGGCTCGGCGTCACGCCCGACAAGCTCCTTCTTGCCGGCAGGCTCCCCTCGCTTGGCGCGGCTTGCCGCCTCCGCTGCATCTGCCTCCTCCATAGTGAATCCAAACTCGCCCGCGGCTGCGTCTGCCGCTGCCTCTTCCAGCCTGGTGGCAATGAGCGCCATCTCTGCATCGGTGGTGTCGCGGGTGAGGCCGTCCTTCTCGTCGGCGCGGATCGGCACTTCCACCAAGTCGTCGAAGAACTGCTGCACGACCTCGTCTGCAGGCTCCTGCCAAGTTGGCACAATCCCGTGCGAGTCGCACTCCGGCATCATTGCACAGATGCGGTCGAGCGCGGAATTGTTGCACAACGGCACGACGCCCCCCGGCAACCTGAACACCACGGGATGTTGGGGGTCATACTTGAACAGTTCCTGCAGCATCGCGTTGAGCTCCAGGACTGTGAAGTTGTAGTTGAGGCCCGGCCGCAGCCTCATGATATCCGCCGCGTTCTTGAACTCCCAAGTGGGCCTCCCCCGTTCCTGCAGGGGGGCGATGCGGCGGCGAAGGAAGTCTGCGCCAACAGCGCCAACAGTAAGCCCGGCAAGCCTCAGGCGCAGGATCCTGGTGACAGCAATCTTCAGCTTGTCGTCCTACGGGGCCACGTCACTCCAATCGCTGCCGCGGGTTACTAGGGTTCGGCGCCGGGTGGTGAATGGCTGCGGGCTCTCCTCGTCAATCCAGCACCAATCAGCTCTCCACTCCTCCCACTTGCCACGGAATTCTCCCTCCAGATAGGTTTCCTTCTTGCCGGCCCTTGAGATCCAGGCGATTCCGCCGGATAGAGCCTCTCCTCTCTCTACTCGGGGAATGAAGAAGTGGCGGAAGAGAGCTACGTTGGGAAGGACTCCGACAAAGTTTTCGCAGAGATGTGCGAAAACTACCATCATCAGAACGGCATTGGGGGTGAAGTCAAGGAGGTGGAATCCATAGGTATTCATGATGTCGCAGAAGAAATCAGAGAAAGGCGGGCAGAGCCCGCAGTAGAAGAACAGAGCAAAAAAGGGGTATCCGTTCGGAGCCTTCTTCCAAGCGGCGGCGGGGAGTACCTTTGTGCACGGATGCGCGCGCGTCTCCGCCGACCAGAAAAGGTAGTAGTTCTCCCTCAGCTCCTTCGCGCCAAGCTTGGGGGGGGGGGGAAACGGACCGCTCCTTCCGCAGCGCCGCGAGCCGCTGCGCCTCGGTCGACTTCACGGCCTTCCCCTTGTCGGCTTTTGGAGCCATGGCGGAAGCAATGGAGGAGGTCAACGGCATTGGTGGTGCTGGTGGCGATGGGGGGCGATGCGCTGCTCTCTCTCTCTCAGCTTTGGGAAGGCGAGGGAGCGGCGGAGATTTCTGAGATTGGAAGCGGCAACGGGCAAATGGGCAAACTGCCCCTGTTTCCTCTGCTTATAAAGGGGGAGGGGGCGGACGTTCCGCATTTCCAAATAAAGAAACCCCCACGATCTCTCCCACGACGCCGCATTCAATGTGTGCCGTTCGGGGAGGGCGCGGTGGATACGGAGTGAGATTCGGCGTAACCTAGGCCGCGCGTGCCCGTGCCCTGTTTTGGGCCTGGCCCAACAGCGCTCGGCACCGTGTATGGCCCAGGCCCGGGGGCTCCTGTCGGTGTACTAGAGTAGGGGTACCCTAGTATCCCGAACTTGTGCACGGGCAGTCGCAGCATCCCGCGGCAAGGCTTGCCGGGTGACCGCCAAGGTCCTCCGTGGTTCCTTTGGAGCCATTCAAGAACAAAGTGTCCAAGCCAAGAAGACAAGACCCCGGCAAGAGGAGCTTGCCGGGAAGGCTAACAAAAGCATCCCAAGACCCCGGCCAGAGGAGCTTGCCGGGAAGGCCACCCAAGGCATTGCGAGGAACTTGTCGCTGCGCACCACGCGCCCCGGCAAGGCCCGGTGAGCGACAAGCTCCCGGACGCGACAAGACAACGACCGCGGCAAGGCGCTTGCCGCGACAAGCCACCTCTCCGAGCCCGCGCTCCACCACATCCACCAACATGTCACTCTGGGGCCCCTCCAGGCGTATGTGGCGGAAGGCTGTGCAGCCAGGGGCGTGTGGTGGCAAGCGGCGCTGACAAGATCGCCATCGTGGCGAACGGTGGCGTCCCTGGCGGTCCCTTTTCGCACTGTTTAGGCGACACAAACGGGCATTTAATGCCCTTGTCCCCTGCCGTCAGGGTTAGGTATGATACACTGTAGCAGGTAGCTGTGCCTACCACAGCGCCTTTCCATTTTTGCCCTTTACCTCCGTTGCCACCTGTCGGTGACCCCTTGAACATATAAAAGGAGGCCCGTGTGCAACGTAGAGGGGGGTTCGAACACTCACGCTCGGTCTCGCTAGCTGCTGGTGTGTACTGTAGCACTCCACGCTCCCGAGCAAGAAATCAATACAAACCATAAAGCAGGAGTAGGGTTTTACGCATCCGTGCGGCCCGAACCTGGGTAAATCGCTCGCGTGCATCGCCTCGATTTGCTCTTTGCACGACCTCCGCCCCCGCCAAACCGAAAGGGACCCGGTCCGCCGGTCCCATAGGTGCCCGTGGATCAGTACCCCGGCATATACACTATAGCAACAGATTGCATGGTAAATTTAGATAGCACAATTCACTAGAATTTGTGAAGGAAAGGCAGGAGCAGCACACGTAATGGGTAAACCGAGCAGGCTTAACCAGCGTAGCTAGCAAATGGCAAGGTGCTCCTTCAAGATCTAGGGGTCGGCACAAATGGCAGCCATCGCGACCTCATCCGCATGTGAGGCCGCGATTTGCTTCTCCGCTACCAAATGCTCCTTGAGGTCCTGGCTATACTGCATGCACCATGGCTTAGGCCGGTGCTTATTTGGTGGAGGGGTCGGTGATTTGGGTGGAAGGTGTTGCGCTTGCGCCGGCGGTAGGGGCATGTGGGATGTGGAAGGAGGAGGAGGATGGGGGTCGGGTGAGGATTACCTGCCTAGATAGGCGAGGCCGAGGAGCGTTAAGGAGGGTCGCCGGTGAGGAGGCGGCGGTGCGGCAAGCAAGGAGTGATTGTTTCAACTTCGAAAGGAAGGCGGAAAGAGGCGAAATGTGGCTTTTGGTAAGGGTGTAACACCCCCGATGCGACTATATCTCCCACGTGTCGAGGCACGACTTAGAGGCATAATCGCATTGAAGGCATATATCGCAAGTTAGGCAATCTTCACAACATCCCATGTAATATAAATAATAAGGGGAGATAACATAGTTGGCTTACACTCGCCACGTCAATCAAGATACATAAATAACATTACATCATCCAAACACTCATGGCCCGACTACGGCGCCAAAATAAAAGATAACCCAACATGCGACACGGTCCCGATCACCCCCAACTGGGCACCACTACTGATCATCAGGAAAAGAGACATAGTAACGTTGAGAGTCCTCGTCGACCTCCCACTTGAGCTCAAGCGCGTCACCTGGAGCGGAATCATCAGGCCATGCATCTGGTGTAATAGTAATCTGTGAGCCACAGGGACTCAGCAATCTCGTACCCTCGCGATCAAGACTATTTAAGCTTATAGGTAAGGCAAGGTAAATATGTGGAGCTGCAGCAAGCGACTAGCAAATATGGTGGCTATCCTGTTCGCAAAAGAGAGCGAGAAGAGGAGGCAAAGCGCGAGTGAGAAACTAGAGAACAACCTGCGCAAACATTACTCCAACACCGTGTCCACTTCCTGGACTCCGCCGAGAAGAGGCCATCACGGTAACACACTCAGTTGATTCATTTTAATTAAGTTAAGGTTGAAATTATCTACAACCGGACATTAACAAATTCCCATCTGCCCATAACCGCGGGCACGGCTTTCGAAAGTTCAAAACCCTGCAGGGGAGTCCCAACTTAGCCCATGACAAGCTCTCACGGTCAACAAAGGAATAGACCTCCTCCCGAGACGTTCCGATCAGACTCGGCACCTCGGTTCTTCAAGACACTTCGACAGGTTAAAAACTAATCCAGCAACACCACCCGAATGTGCCGACAAATCCCGATAGGAGCTGCACATATCTCTTTCTCAGGGCACAATCGGATAAGCAATCCGTATAACTAAAACCAGCCCTCGAGTTTCCCCGAGGTGGCGCTGCAAGGGGCTCTAGGTTGGACCAACACTCAGAGGAGCACTGGCCTGGGGGGGTTAACATAAGATGACCCCCAGGCTCCGGAAACCCAAGGGAAAAAGAGGCTAGGTGGCAAATGGTAAAACCAAGGTTGGGCATTGGTGGAAAAGCTTTAATCAAGGCGAACTATCAAGGGGTTCCCATTATAACCCAACCGCGTAAGGAACGCAAAATCCAGGAACATAACACCGATATGACGGAAACTAGGGCAGCAAGAGTGGAACAAAACACTAGGCAAGAGGCCGAGCCTTCCACCCTTTACCAAATATATAGATGCATTAAGATAACAAGATAATATAATGATATCCCAACAAGTAAAAAAAATGTTCCAACAAGGAACGGCCTCCAATCTTCACCTGCAACTAGCAACGCTATAAGAGGGGCTGAGCAAAGCGGTAACATAGCCAATCAACGGTTTGCTAGGACATGGTGGGTTAGAGGTTTGACATGGAAATTTGAGAGGCTTGAAAGCAAGTGGTAGGCATCGTAGCATTGGCATAGCAAAAGAGTGAGCATCTAGCAAAGCAAAGATAGTAGTGATTTCGAGGGTATGATCATCTTGCCTGCAAAGTTGTCAGAGTTGACTAGATCCTCAAAAGAAAACTCAACGGGCTCCTCGTTAGCGAACTCGTCTCCCGGCTCTACCCAAACAAGACAAACAAGAAAACGGAGCACAATCAACCACGTGCAAAGCTCAAACAATATGATGCAAGGATGGTATGCTATGTGGGATGCGATGCGGAATGCATATGCAAGATTTGAAAAGGGATGCATGAACCTGGCCTCAACTTGGGAAACCAAGTGTGACACTGGAAAGATGAGATGAAATCGCTTGAAAAAGATATAAAGAACGTCGGAATCGGAGTTACGGTTTGGAAATGGCAAGCGATTCAAATATGACACCGGTCTGCGATTTACAGCAAATAGCCATCTAAATGCAATGAGATGAACATGATACAGCACCCAAACATGGCATAAAAATACATGGCAGGGATGCACTCAAGATTCTTAACAAAATTCTAGCACTGAGCTACGGCCAATTCATCCATTAACAGGTTCAAACAAGCATGGCAAAAATGCATATGGTAAACAGATTTCAGACTTAGTGAAATTAACACTTGTCTGGAATTTCAGATCAGGTAGCACTCTTTGGAGCAACAAAACTATATGCTACAGGACCTGAACATGGCAAAGTAAAGCATGGCATGGAGATACTCAAAGAGCTTAACAAAATTCCCTTAGTGACCTTGAGCCAAAAGGGATCAGAAAATACAATTGCAGGCATGTGAACATGGCAAAAACATAATCAGATCTCAGACTTAGTGAAAACTGGAGCATGCTGAAAACAGATATCAAGTAGGCATGTTTACGAGCTCGATGCACTCACTATAAAGCAATTCATGACCAACTAAGCATACACCCATCAAGAATACACAAAATTCAAGCTAGACATGGCAAGAACAATAGCATAGCATGCACGGATCAACTACAACATCATCGGCAAAATCGCTAACAAGTAGACAATCTGCCCAGATTCACGTAGTAGCAAAAGTAGAGCTTGATTGACTCAAGCTAGGGTGATCCATAATTGCAAAAAAAAAGACATGGATGGATAGATCACTACAATATTAACAAAACATCCTTACTGATCATCCTCAAAAGAAGCACGGATCACTAGGAAACAACATGAACATATGGCAACATGAGATAAACAGCTCAAGGACTTAGTGGAAATGCTAAGTCCCTGAAATCAGAATTACCAAGTGCCTCACTTTGCAAGCTTTTGCTAGTCACCACACACATCACAAAAATACATGGGTTGCACCTCTGGAAACATGACAAAACCCTTAACAAAACATATGTAGAGCTCATGGGCATATCATGCACACAATAACCATGGCAAAAATGAGAAATATCTAAAAGGAGTAGCAGATCTGACAATTATCTCAAGTAGCCCTCTTCTAACAGCATTTCGGGCATCAAGATGAACTCAAATGAAAATGATGCAATGGAATGAAATGATGTACTCTCTGAGATGAACATTTTGATATGCTATATGCCCAAAACGGAGCTACAGATGCAAAGTTATAGCATGATGAAGTTGGGCACATGAACTAGGGTTTCGGGGCAAAAGTCAACCCTAGAAGTTTTGGATCTGAGATCTGCACTGTAGCGGCGGCGGGTTCTTCGAGGTTCGCCGGAGAGGACGTCGGCGGACTTGTCGGGGCGGTGGTGGTGCGTCGGGATGGCGCCGGGCGGTGAAGAGGCGGCGCTCGCCGGAGCTGCGCCGGCCGGTGGAGAGGCGGCGAGGCGCGGGCGGTCGCCGGAGCCGGCGTGGAGGCGAGGTCCTGGCGAGGGCGCTTGCGCTGGAGGTCACCGGCGATGGAGTTTGCGGCGGCCGGAGCGGGGCGGCTCGGGCGCGCTTGGCCGCGCGGGATGAAGACGAAGCCGGGCGGCGGCGCGGTTGACTGGGCCGCGGGGGCCCCGAGTGGGCCGGACGGGCCTCGGGCGGCGGCGGCGATGTGGGGCTCGCCCGGCCATGTGGCGGCAGCTGGTTGGTCGGTGGCGGCGGGCGGACGTGTCCGGCCAGATTCGGACACGTCCGGCAGCGAGGGGATCTTTTTTTAGGGTTTAGAGAGGGGGGATCCAAGATTTGGAATGGGGAAGGTATATATAGGCATAGAGGGAGCTAGGAGAGTCCAAATGAGGAGCAATTTTCGGCCACGCGATCGTGATCAAACGCTCTAGATGATGGAGAGGGTTTTGGTGGGTTTTGGGCCAAATTGGAGGGGTGTTGGGCTGCAACACACACGAGGCCTTTTCGGTCCCTCGGTTAACCGTTGGAGTATCAAACGAAGTCCAAATGATAAGAAACTTGACAGGCGGTCTACCGGTAGTAAACCAAGGCCGCTTGGCAAGTCTCAGTCCAATCCGGAAATGTTTAATCCCCACACACGAAAGAAAGGTAGAAATGACCACTAGAGGAGAACGAAGCGCCGGAACGCAAAACGGACAACGGGGAAAATGCTCGAATGCATGAGATGAACACGTATGTGAATGCAATGCACATGATGACATGATATGAGATGCATGAAAATGACAACAACACACGGAGACAAAAAAACCCGAACCCGAGAAAATAAAATAACTTAACGCCGGAAACGGCAAGAGTTGGAGTACAAATTGGGAAAGTTACATCCGGGGTGTTACAAAGGGGGGGGGGGCGGGGAGGTAGATATTTCCGCGGAAGCCGAAAATTTGGAATCGCTTCAGCCAAAAAACTGACGCGCAAAGTGTCATCAGACATGGTCCCTTATTTAGAACTGTGTACGATATGTGAACATCACAAACAATTCAGATAGCTTAACCCGTGTGTGTTGAGTTTGAACGTCAAAAATTTTGGTTCGAATTTCCCTAGTTACAGTGGTCATCCACGTCATTGCATAATTTGGGTACACAAAGGAGACTGACTTCTTAATCGAGCAGGTTCAGCAATTAAACAGAGCTAGCTGACCTAAACATTACTCTAACAAATTAAAGATCGGTGCTCTTAATTAAACAAAACAAAGAGTACTACTACAGCTGGTGCTCGTCGATCTCCGCCGCCGCCTCCATGTCCAGCTCGCGCTCGACGATCTCCTGGGGAAGGGGCTCCATGGCGTCAATTGCACCATACTCGGCAAGCATCTCGCCATCCGCATCCGCCATATCTTTGGAATAGGCCGCCACGAGCTGGGCGTGGGCGACCATAATATGGGCTCTCGCGGGCTCCGTCGTGGCAAGGTATGCCGCGCAGGAACGGACGACTGCTCGAACTCTCTCAGCGATTACCATCTCATCGGCCGTGGGTTGCCGACCGTTGTCGGAGAAGCTTCGTTCGATTTGTGCGGTGACCGCCATGAGCTGGGCGTGGACAGCCTCGACATGGTAGTGGGCGGCCTCCAGCAGGGCTAAGGCCGTCGCTGTGGAACGGACAGCTGCTGTGCTGCTCTCGCCAGTTGCTATCCTCGAGGCAGATGCTGCTGCAGCCGCCTGAGAAGCAACAGCAGCCATGTGGGCTGCCTTGGCCGCCTAGACACAGACTGCGGTGGCCCTCACGAAGCTTGTTAGCACGCGCCTGGCGGCTGCGGCCGCGCTCTCACCGGAGTGGGCCTCCGAAGTTGCCCTCACGACATGGGTCCACGTCCCCATCTTTCATCGGCAACGAATGAAGAGTGAAATGATATTTGGGGAGTGCGCTAGTGTGCTTGACACGCCGGCTGTGGACTTAGCTGACACACCTTCTCTCGTAAGCCATGGGCGTAGTATACACCGACGGTGCTGCAAGATATTTTGTGCTGCATCTCACACGATTGGTGATAATAAACTATGTGTGATCTACTTGATTTATCGTCTTGATCATTTGAATTACGTAATGGGGTCACTGCTACAATGGATGGTGTTTGAATTGTTAGAACTTTTATCTGCAGTAAACATGCAACTATAGGTGTGTCGTAAAAAAATTGGAATTATTCAGGGTTCGTTTGTACATATTTATACATTAACTGGGTTTTCCAGGCATTTTATGTGCATAATTCAAATTTGAACAACATGCACATGCTCCAGTGCATATAAACTTGTTGAAAAATCAAATATGTGTCCTTGGTTGCATGCTTGCGTCCCATGCAAGAAATGGGAATGAATTTCAAACACCCTGCCACCGTCACTCGGCCGCAAACATTGAGATACCTGGTTTTAAAATTCTAGTAAATCCCAAACTCGTATGAAAATTATGAAACTTGGCATGCTATCATGTAGCGGCATCAACATGCTGTGGTAAAAATTTTGTCCCATTTGGGGCAGGTTTGGGTATAAGCTTCTCACAAACCAGAGCTTCTCACAACAAGCGTGATGGTTTCGGTAGGGAACGTGCCACCTTTGGGGATGAAAAGATATGTGTAGCCTCTTATTGCTTTCAAAAAAAATTGAGTGTCAACATAGAACAACAAGAGTGTTGTGTTCAATTTTGGAATTTTTCAGGGTTCGTTCGGACATTTTTATGCATTAATTGAGTTTTCAATGCATTTATGTGCATATTCAAATTTGAACTACATGCACATGCTCCAATGCATATAAATTGGATGAAAATCAAATCTGTGTCCTTGGGTGCATGCTTAGGTCCCATGCAAGAAATGGGAATGAATTTCAAACACCAGGGCACCGTTGATTGCGGGCAAAACATTGAGATGCCTGGTTTTCAAATTCTATAAATCGAAAACTCGTCTGAAATTCATGAAACTTGGCATGCTATCATGGAGCGGCATCAACATGCCGTGGTACAAATATTGTCCCATTTGGGGCATGTTTGGGTATATGCTTCTCACAAACCGGAGCTTCTCACAACAAGCATGATGATTTTCGTTAGGGAATGTCCCACCTTTGGGGACGAAACGATATCCATTGCCTCTTATTGCTTTCAAATTTTTCCCTCGTGTCAACATAGAACAACAGGAGTGTTGTGTGATTTTTTGTGATTTTTCGGGGTTCGTTTGGACATTTTTATGCATTTACTAAGTTTTCAATGCATTTATGTGCATAATTCAAATTTGAACTACATGCACATTCTCCACTGCATATAAATTGGTTGAAAAATCAAATTTGTGTCCTTGGGTGCATGCTTAGTTCCCATACAAGAGATGGGAATGAATTTCAAACACCAGGGCATCGTTGATTGCCGGCAAAACATTGAGATTCTTGGTTTTTAAATTCTAGTAAATCCAAAACTCGTCTAAAATTCATGAAACTTGGCATGCTATCATGGAGCGGCATCAACATTACGTGGTACAAATATTATCCCGTTTGGGGCACGTTTGGGTATATGCTTCTCACAAACCGGAGCTTCTCACAACAAGCATGATGGTTTTCGGTAGGGAAACGTCCCACCTTTGGGGACGAAGCGATATCCATTGCCTCTTATTGCTTTCAAATTTTTTTCTCGTGTCAACATAGAACAACAGGAGTGTTGTGTGATTTTTTGTGATTTTTCGGGGTTCGTTTGGACATTTTTATGCATTTACTGAGATTTCAATGCATTTTTGTGCATAATTCAAATTTGAACTACATGCACATGCTCCAATGCATATAAATTGGTTGGAAAATCAAATTTGTGTCCTTGGGTGCATGCTTAGTTCCCATGCAAGAGATGGGAATGAATTTCAAACACCAGGGCACCGTTGATTGCCGACAAAACATTGAGATGCTTGGTTTTTAAATTCTAGTAAATCCAAAACTCGTATGAAATTTATGAAACTTGGCATGCTATCATGGAGCGGCATCAACATGTCGTGGTACAATTTTTCTCCCATTTGGGGCAGGTTTGGGTATATGCTTCTCACAAACCGGAGCTTCTCACAATAAGCATGATGGTTTTTGGTAGGGAACGTCCCACCTTTGGGGACGAAACGATATCCATTGCCTCTTATTGCTTTCAAATTTTTTTCTCGTGCCAACGTAGAACAACATGAGTGTTTTGTGATTTTTTGTGATTTTTCGGGGTTCGTTTGGACATTTTTATGCATTAATTGAGTTCTCAATGCATTGATGTGCATAATTCAAATTTCAACTACATACACATGCTCCAGTGCATATAAATTGGTTGAAAAAACAAATTTGTGTCCTTGGGTGCATGTTTTGGTCCCATGCAAGAAATGGGAATGAATTTCAAACACCAGGGCACCGTTGATTGCCGACAAAACATTGAGATGCTTGGTTTTTAAATTCTAGTAAATCTAAAACTCGTATGAAATTCATGAAACTTGGCATGCTATCATGGAGCGGCATCAACATGTCGTGGTACAATTTTTCTCCCATTTGGGGCAGGATTGGGTATATGCTTCTCACAAACCGGAGCTTCTCACAATAAGCATGATGGTTTTTGGTAGGGAACGTCCCACCTTTGGGGACGAAACGATATCCATTGCCTCTTATTGCTTTCAAATTTTTTTCTCGTGCCAACGTAGAACAACATGAGTGTTTTGTGATTTTTTGTGATTTTTCGGGGTTCGTTTGGACATTTTTATGCATTAATTGAGTTCTCAATGCATTGATGTGCATAATTCAAATTTCAACTACATACACATGCTCCAGTGCATATAAATTGGTTGAAAAAACAAATTTGTGTCCTTGGGTGCATGTTTTGGTCCCATGCAAGAAATGGGAATGAATTTCAAACACCAGGGCACCGTTGATTGCCGGCAAGACATTGAGATGCCTGGTTTTTAAATTCTAGTAAATCCAAAACTTATCTGAAATTCATGAAACTTGGAATGCTATCATAGAGCGGCATCAACATGCCGTGGTACAAATTTTTTCCCATTTGGGGCAGGTTTGGGTATATGCTTCTCACAAACCGGAGCTTCTCACAACAAGCATGATGGTTTTCCGTAGGGAACATCTCACCTTTGGGGACGAAACGATATCCATTGCCTCTTATTGCTTTCAATTTTTTTCTCGTGTCAACATAGAACAACAGGAGTGTTGTGTGAATTTTCGTGCTTTTCGGGGTTCATTTGGACATTTTTATGCATTAACTGAGTTTTCAATGCATTTATGTGCATAATTCAAATTTGAACTACATGCACATGCTCCATTGCATATAAATTGGTTGAAAAATCAAATATGTGTCCTTGGGTGCATGCTTAGGTCCCATGCAAGCAATGGGAATGAATTTCAAACACCAGGGCACCGTTGATTGCCGGCAAAACATTGAGATGCCTGGTTTTTAAATTCTATTAAATCCAAAATTCTGTTAACCATTGATGTGACGCCACGTGTCTTTGTTTTAATGGTTGTAGGAGGTGTCGTGCGGACAGCTGCTTGACCTTAACTGAATGGGAGGCGTGCGAGCACCGTCCGGTGCGCAGGCTGACCGAGAGGCGTGCAAGCTGTCCTCAAGTGCACAGGCTCACCGGGAAGCGTGCGAGATGTACGCTGCACATGTTCACTGGGAAGTGAGCCCTTTGACTTCCATGGCCACCCGCCTTGCTTGCATCCTCTCCATTAATGGCGCCCAAGCCGCAGTTTAATTTGCTTTTTAAATATAAAACACTCATCGCAAACGTTTTAGTTAGAACACTCGTATGCAAACCGACAGCTTCCCCAGGAAGCCAAGAGAAAATGTGCTGAGCAGGATTTCTACAACTCTTGATCGCAAACGATTTAGATAGAACACCCATATGCAAAGTGAGAGCAGCGCAGGATCTGTTCATCCCTTCAACGCAAACAGTTGTTTTGGATGACCTGTGTGCAACCACGTACAAATAATTCGGTAAGATTTGCATCTGTCATATTGGGTATGTTGCCATTTGTCAAACTAGAAAGATTTACATTTGTTGTTCTAGTAACGTTGCCATTTGTCAATCCTTGTAACACTGCGATTTGTCAAAATATGCAGCTAGAAATCATTCGCACTATGTAATTTTTGCAACTAAAATTCAGTAATTAAGCATAGATTTCATTCATAGATTAAGCAGTCGTTCTTAATTTATACAAACAGTTCAACTCGATAGTTGAATGATGTCTACTACACAACCTTCTTCTTGTAGACGTTGTTGGGCCTCCAAGTGCAGAGGTTTGTAGGAAAGTAGCAAATTTCCCTCAAGTGGATGACCTAAGGTTTATCAATCCGTGGGAGGCGTAGGATGAAGATGGTCTCTCTCAAGCAACCCGGCAACCAAATAACAAAGAGTCTCTTGTGTCCCCAACACAACCAATACAATGGTAAATTGTATAGGTGCACTAGTTCGGCGAAGAGATGGTGATACAAGTGCAATATGGATGGTAGATATAGGTTTTTGTAATCTGAAAATATAAAAACAGCAAGGTAACTAATGATAAAAGTGAGCACAAACAGTATTGCAATGCGTTGAAACAAGGCCTAGGGTTCATACTTTCACTAGTGCAAGTTCCCTCAACAATAATAACATTTGGATCATATAACTATCCCTCAACATGGAACAAAGAGTCACTCCAAAGTCACTAATAGCGGAGAACAAACGAAGAGATTATGGTAGGGTACGAAACCACCTCAAAGTTATCTTTTCTGATAGATATATTCAAGAGTCCGTAGTAAAATAATATGAAGCTATTCTTTCCGTTCAATCTATCATAGAGTTTGTACTAAAATAACACCTTAAGACACAAATCAACCAAAACCCTAATGTCACCTAGATACTCCAATGTCACCTCAAGTATCCGTGGGTATGATTATACGATATGCATCACACAATCTCAGATTCATCTATTCAAACCAACACAAAGTACTTCAAAGAGTGCCCTAAAGTTTCTACCAGAGAGTCAAGACGAAAACGTGTGCCAACCCCTATGCACAGGTTCATGGGCGGAACCCGCAAGTTGATCACCAAAACATACATCAAGTGGATCAATAGAATACCCCATTGTCACCACGGGTATCCCACGCAAGACATACATCAACTGTTCTCAAATCCTTAAAGACTCAATCTGATAAGATAACTTCAAAGGGAAAAATAAATCCATTACAAGAGAGTAGAGGGGGAGAAACATCATAAGATCCAACTATAATAGCAAAGCTCGCGATACATCAAGATCGTATCACCTCAAGAACATGAGAGAGAGATCAACCACATAGCTACTGGTACATACCCTCAGCCCTGAGGGTGAACTACTCCCTCCTCGTCATGGAGAGCGTCGGGATGATGAAGGTGGCCACCGGAGAGGGATTCCCCCCTCCGGCAGGGTGCCGGAATGGGTCTAGATTGGTTTTCAGTGGCTATGGAGGCTTTTGGTGGCGGAACTCCCGATCTATTCTGCTCCCCGAAGTTTTTAGGCTATATGGGTATATATAGGAGGAAGAAGTACATCGGTGGACCTCCAGGCTGTCCACGAGGCAAGGGGCGCGCCCGTGGGGTGGGCGCGCCCCCACCCTCGTGGACAGCCCAGGTCTCTCCTGGTCCATCTCCGATACTCTATGGGATTCTTCTGGTCCAAAAATAAGTTCCGTGAAGTTTCAGGTCAATTGGACTGTGTTTGATTTTCCTTTTCTGCGTTACTCTAAAACAAGGAAAAAAACAGAAACTGGCACTAGGCTCTAGGTTAATAGGTTAGTCCCAAAAATCATATAAAATAGCATATAAATGCATATAAAATATCCAAGGTCGATAATATAATAGCATGGAACAATCAAAAGTTATAGATACGTTGGAGATGTATCAGCATCCCCAAGTTTAATTCCTGCTCGTCCTCGAGGAGGTAAATGATAAAAATAGAATTTTTGATGTGTACTGCTACCTAACATATTTATCCATGTAAGTCTCCTTATTGTGGCAAGAATATTCAGATCCATAAGATTCAAGACAAAAGTTTAATATTGACATAAAAATAATAATACTTCAAGCATACTAACTAAGCAATCATGTCTTCTCAAAATAACATGGCCAAAGAAAGTTATCCCTACAAAATAACATGCTCCATCTTCACCACACAAAATATTTAAATCATGCACAACCCCGATGACAAGCCAAGCAATTGTTTAATACTTTCTATGTTCTCAAACTTTTTCAATCTTCACGCAATACATGAGCGTGAGCCATGGACATAGCACTATAGGTGGAATAGAATGGTGGTTGTGGAAAAGAAAAAAAGGGAGAAGATATCTCACGCCAACTAGGCGTATCAACGAGCTATGGAGATGCCCATCAACAGATATCAATGTGAGTGAGTAGGGATTGCCATGCAACGGATGCACTAGAGCTATAAGTGTATGAAAGCTCAAAAAGAAACTAAGTGGGTGTGAATCCAACTTGCTTTCTCACGAAGACCTAGGGCACTTGAGGAGGCCCATTTTTGGAATATACAAGCAAGTTCTATAATGAAAAATTCCCACTACTATATGAAAGTTTCAAAACAAGAAACTCTCTATCATAACGATCATGGTGCTACTTTGAAGCACAAGTGTGGAAAAAGGATATTAGCATTGCGCCTTTTTATTATATATTATTATTATTATTTGGGCCTTCCTTTTTTTTATTTGGCCTTTCTCTTTTTTTGGGACAATGCTCTATTAATCATGATCATCACACTTCTATTTATTTACAACTCAATGATTACAACTTGATACTAGAACAAGATATGACTCTATATGAATGCCTCCGGCGGTGTACCGGGATGTGCAATGACTCATGAGTGACATGTATGAAAGAATTATGAACGGTGGCTTTGCCACAAATACGATGTCAACTACATGATCATGCAAAGCAATATGACAATGATGAAGCGTGTCATAATAAATGGAACAGTGGAAAGTTGCATGGCAATATATCTCGAAATGGCTATGGAAATGCCATAATAGGTAGGTATGGTGGCTGTTTTGACGAAGATATATGGTGGGTTTATGGTACCAGCGAAAGTTGCGCGGTACTAGAGAGGCTAGCAATGGTGGAAGGGTAAGAGTGTGTATAATCCATGGTCTCAACATTAGTCATAAAGAACTCACATACTTACTGCAAAAATCTATTAGTTATCGAAGAAAAATACTACGTGCATGCTCCTAGGGGGATAGATTGGTAGGAAAAGACCATCGCTTGTCCCCGACCGCCACTCATAAGGAAGACAATCAATAAATAAATCATGCTCCGACTTCGTCACATAACGGTTCACCATACGTGCATGTTACGGGAATCACAAACTTCAACACAAGTATTTCTCAAATTCACAACTACTCAACTATCATGACTCTAATATCACCATCTCCATATCTCAAAACAAGTATCAGGTATCAAACTTCTCATAGTATTCAATGCACTTATATGAATGTTTTTATTATATCCCCTTTGGATGCCCATCATATTAGGACTAGTTTCATAACCAAAGCAAACTACCATGCTGTTCTAAAGACTCTCAAAATGATATAAGTGATGAAGCATGAGAGTTCATTAATTTCTATAAAATAAAACCACCACCGTGCTCTAAAAAGATATAAGTGAAGCACTAGAGCAACAAGAAACTACTCCGAAAGATATAAGTGAGGATCAATGAGTAGTTGAATAATTATGCAACTATATGAAGACTCTCTAACATTTAATAATTTCAGATCTTGGCATTTTATTCAAAAAGCAAGAAAAGTAAAATAAAATAAAATGACGCTCCAAGCAAAACACATATCATGTGGTGAATAAAAATATAGCTCCAAGTAAAGTTACCGATGAACGAAGATGAAAGAGGGGATGCCTTCCGAGGCATCCCCAAGCTTAGGCTTTTGGTTGTCCTTGAATATTTCCTTGGGGTGCCTTGGGCATCCCCAAGCTTAGGCTCTTGCCACTCCTTATTCCATATTCCATTGAATCTTTACCCAAAACTTGAAATCTTCACAACACAAAACTTAACAGAAAACTCGTAAGCCCCGTTAGCGAAAGAAAACAAAACGCCACTTCAAGATACTATAATGAACTCATTCTTTATTTATATTGGTGTTAAACCTACTGTATTCCAACTTCTCTATGGTTTATAAACTCTTTTACTAACCATAGATTCATTAAAATAAGCAAACAACACACGAAAAACAGAATCTGTCAAAAACGGAACAATCTGTAGTAATCTGTAACTAACGCAAACTTCAGGAACCCCAAAAATTCTAAAATAAACTGCTTGTCGTGAGGAATTTATCTATTAATCATATGCAAAAATAATTAACTAAATATCACTCTCCAATAAAAAATGGCAGCAATTCTCGTGAGCGCTAAAGTTTCTGTTTTTTACAGCAAGATTAAAAAGACTTTCCCCAAGTCTTCCCAACGGTTCTATGATACGTCTCCCAAGAATCTATAATTTTTTATTGCTCCATGCTATATTATCTACTGTTTTGGGCAATATTGGGCTTTATTTTCCACTTTTATATTATTTTTGGGACTAACCTATTAACCGGAGGCCCAACCCAGATTTGCTGTTTTATGCCTATTTTAGTGTTTCGAGGAAAAGGAATATCAAACGGAGTCAAAACGGAACGAAATCAACTGGAGAAGTTATTTTTGGAAGGAAACCTACCGGATAGACTCGGACCCTACGTTAGAAGATGAAGGAGGTGCTCACGAGGGTAGGGGCGCGCCCCCTGCCTCGTGGCCCCTCCTTCAGTCCACCGACGTACCCCTTGTACCCATATATACCTACGTATCGTAAAACTTCCAGAACGGACAATAGATCGGGAGTTCCGCCGCCAGAAGCCTCCGTAGCCACCGAAAGCCAGTCTAGACCCGTTCCGGCACCCTGCCGGAGGGGGAATCCTTCTCCGGTGGCCATCTTCATCATCCCGGTGCTCTCCATGACGAGGAGGGAGTAGTTGTCCCTCGGGGCTGAGGGTATGTACTAGTAGCTATGTGTTTGATCTCTCTCTCTCTCTCTCGTGTTCTTGAGGTGATACGATCTTGATGTATCACGAGCTTTGCTATTATATTTGGATCCTATGATCTTTCTTCCCCCTCTACTCTCTTGTAATGAATTGAGTTTCCCCTTTGAAGTTATCTTATCGGATTGAGTCTTTAAAGATTTGAGAACACTTGATGTATGTCTTGCCATGCGTATCTATGGTGACAATGGGATATCACGTGATTCACTTGATGTATGTTTTGGTGATCAACTTGCGGGTTCCGCCCATGAACCTATGCATAGGGGTTGGCACACGTTTTCGTCGTGATTCTCCGGTAGGACTTTGGGGCACTCTTTGAGGTGCTTTGTGTTGGTTGAATAGATGAATCTGAGATTGTGTGATGCATATCATATAATCATACCCACGGATACTTGAGGTGACATTGGAGTATCTAGGTGACATTAGGGTTTTGGTTGATTTGTGTCTTAAGGTGTTATTCTAGTACGAACTCTAGGGCTGTTTGTGACAATTATAGGAATAGCCCAACAGATTGATTGGAAAGAATAACTTTGAGGTGGTTTCGTACCCTACCATAATCTCTTCATTCGTTCTCCGCTATTAGTGACTTTGGAGTGACTCTTTGTTGCATGTTTAGGTTTAGTTATGTGATCCAATTATGTTAGTATTGTTGAGGGAACTTACACTAGCGAAAGTATGAACCCTAGGCCTTGTTTCAACGCATTGCAATACCGTTTGTGCTCACTTTTACCATTAATTACCTTTCTGTTTTTATTTTCAGATTACAAGAACTATTATCTACTATCCATATTGCACTTGTATCACCATCTCTTCGCCGAGTTAGTGCACCTATACAATTTACCATTGTATTGGGTGTGTTGGGGACACAAGAGACTCTTTGTTATTTGGTTGCAGGGTTGCTTGAGAGAGACCATCTTCATTCTATGCCTCCTACAAATTGATAAACCTTAGGTCATCCACTTGAGGGAAATTTGCTACTGTTCTACAAACCTCTGCACTTGGAGGCCCAACAACGTCTACAAGAAGAAGGTTGTGTAGTAGACATCAAGCTCTTTTCTGGCGCCATTGTCGGGAAGGTGAGTGCTTGAAGGTATATCTTTAGATCTTGCAATCGAGTCTTTTAGTTTCTTGTTTTATCACTAGTTTAGTTTATAAAAGAAAACTATAAAAAATGGAATTGAGTTTGCCTCATACACTTCATCTCTTTAATATATTTCGTGAGTATGATGGAAAGGAAAATTGTGCCAAAGTGTTAGAAGAAGAATGCATTAAAATGTTTGGCACTAAATATTTGAATGATGAGCATGATTGCAATGTTGTTAGTATGAATTCCTTGAATATCCATGATGCTAATGATATGCAAAGCCACAAGCTTGGGTAAGCTATGTTTGATGAAGATGATATTTTTTTGTCCCCCAAGTTTTGATGAGAAAATTTATTACGATGAAAGCATGCTTCCTATCTATGATGATTATTGGGATGACATGTATGCTTTAAAGAATAATGATAACAATGAAACTTGTCAACTTGATTTCAATTTTCAATCCCATGATAGTTACTTTGTTGAGTTTGCTCCCACTATTGTTCATGAGAAGAATTTTGCTTATGTGGAGAGTAGTAAATTTTCTATGCTTGTAGATCATGAAAAGAATGCTTTAGGTGCCGGTTATATTGTTGAATTCATTCATGATGCTACTGAAAACTATTATGAGGGAGGAATATATGCTTGTAGGAATTGCAATAATATCAAGTTTCCTCTCTATGTGCTTAAAATTTTGAAGTTATGCTTGTTTTGCTCTCCTATGCTAGTTGATTATGGTTCCCATAAGTTGTTTGCTCACAAAATCCCTATGCATAGGAAGTGGTTTAGACTTAAATGTGCCAGTCATATTCTTCATGATGCTCTCTTTATGTTTCAATTCTTATCTTCTATATGAGCATCATTGAAATCATTATGCCTAGCTAGGGGCGTTAAACGATAGTGCTTGTTGGGAGGCAACCCAATTTTATTTTTATTCCTTGCTTTTTTTTCCTGTTTAACAATAAATAATTCATCTAGCCTCTGTTTAGATGTGGTTTTATGCTTTTAATTAGTGTTTGTGCCAAGTAGAACCTTTGGGAAGACTTGGGTGAAGTCTTTATGATCATGCTGTAAAAAACAGAAACTTTAGCGCTCACGAGAATTTCTGCCATTTTTATTTGGGGAGTGATATTTAGTTAATTATTTTTGCAGATGATTAATATATAAATTCCTGAGGTCCAGCAATTTATTTGAGAATTTTATGAGTTCCATAAGTATACGTTTGATCCAGATTACTACAGACTGTTCTGTTTTTGACAAATTCTGCTTTTCGTGTGTTGTTTGCTTATTTTGATGAATCTATGGCTAGTAAAATAGTTTATAAACCATAGAGAAGTTTGAATAAAGTAGGTTTAACACCAATATAAATAAATAATGATTTCATTACAGTACCTTGAAGTAGTGTTTTGTTTTCTTTCGCTAACGGAGCTTACGAGTTTTCTGTTAAGTTTTGTGTTGTGAAGTTTTCAAGTTTTGGGTAAGGATTCTATGGAATATGGAATAAGGAGTGGCAAGAGCCTAAGATTGGGGATGCCCAAGGCACCCCAAGGTAATATTCAAGGACAACCAAGAGCCTAAGCTTGGGGATGCCCCGGAAGGCATCCCCTCTTTCGTCTTCGTTCATCGGTAACTTTACTTGGAGCTATATTTTTATTCGCCACATGATATGTGTTTTGCTTGGAGAGTCAATTTATTTTGTTAGGATTTTCTTATTGTTATTTAGAACAATGTTTTGCATCTTTTATTTCAATAAAAGTGGCATTGATAGCCTTTACTATGCCTATGTTACAAGTATACATGTTGCTGTTTGAAAACAGAAAGTTTACCGCTGTTGCAATAATTCCCTAGAAAAGTCAGAATGTGATAAAATGTTGAAACCTTTTGCATATTAAGCTCTGATAAATTTAATACAGTGGGAATTTTATTTCATAATTTTTGGAGCTATGGAAGTATGGATGTTGCAGCATTCTTTACAGACTGTCCTGTTTAGGCAGATTGCTGTTATGTTTGCATTGTTTGCATATGGTTGCTTCTTTAATGATTCTATTTGAGGATAGGACTATTAAATATGCAGAGGCATTTAGTATGCAATGTTTAATAATAATTTTAGTGATTTGCTACAGTAGAGTATGATAAGGTTTTTGCAATGGTTTATACTAACTTATCTCACGAGTCCTTGTTGAGTTTTGTGTGGATGAAGCTTTTGAGATTTAGGGAGACCGTGATATGAGAGGAATTAAGGAGACACAAAAGCTCAAGCTTGGGGATGCACAAGGCACCCCAAGATAATATTTCGAGAAGTCTGAAGCGTCTAAGCTTGGGGATGCCCCGGTTGGCATCCCACCTTTCTTCTTCAACAACTATCGGTTAGTTTCGGTTGATCCTAAGTTTTTGCTTCTTCACATGATGTTTTCCATTCTTAGAATGTCATTTTATTTTGCTTTGCTTGCTGTTTGAATAAAATACCAAGATCTGAAATTCTTAAATTGGAGAGTCTTCACATAGTTGCATAATTATTCGACTACTCATTGATCTTCACTTATATCTTTCGGAGTAGTTTGTCGTTTGATCTAGTGCTTCACTTATATCTTTTTAGAGCACGGTGGTGGCATTATAGAAATAGATGAACTCTCATGCTTCACTTAGATTATTTTGAGAATCTTAAATAGCATGGTAATTTTCTTAAAATCCTAATATGCTAGGTATTCAAGGATAATAAAATTCTCTTATGAGTGTGTTGAATACTATGAGAAGTTTGATACTTGATAATTGTTTTGAGATATGAAGATGGTGATATTAGAGTCATGCTAGTTGAGTAGTTGTGAATTTAAGAAATACTTGTGTTGAAGTTTGTGATTCCCGCAGCATGCACGTATGGCGAACCGTTATGTGATGAAGTCGGAGCATGATTTATTTATTGATTGTCTTCCTTATGAGTGGCGGTCGGGGATGAGCGATGGTCTTTTCCTACCAATCTATCCCCCTAGGAGCATGTGCGTAATACTTTGCTTTGATAACTTGTAGATTTTTGCAATAAGTATGTGAGTTCTTTATGACTAATGTTGAGTCCATGGATTATATGCACTCTCACCCTTCCACCTTTGCTAGCCTCTCTAATACCGCGCACCTTTCGCTGGTATCATACACCCACCATATACCTTCCTCACAACAGCCACCATACCTACCTATTATGGCATTTCCATAGCCACTCCGAGATATATTGCCATGCAACTTTCCACCGTTCCGTTTATTATGACACGCTTCATCATTTTCATATTGCTTAACATGATCATGTAGTTGACATTGTATTTGTGGCAAAGCCACCGTTCATAATTCTTTCATACATGTCACACATGCATCATTGCACATTCCGGTACACCACCGGAGGCATTCATATAGAGTCATATATTGTTCTAAGTATCGATTTGTAAATAAATAGAAGTGTGATGATCATCATTATTAGAGCATTGTCCCAAGTAAGGAATAAAAAAAAAGGAAAGGCCATAAAAAAGAGAAGGCCCCAAAAAAAGAGAAAGGCCATAAAAAAGAAAAGGCCCAAAAAATGAGAGAAAAAGAGAGAAGGGACAATGTTACTATCCTTTTACCACACTTGTGCTTCAAAGTAGCACCATGATCTTCATGATAGAGAGTCTCCTATGTTGTCACTTTCATATACTAGTGGGAATCTTTCATTATAGAACTTGGCTTGTATATTCCAATGATGGGCTTCCTCAAAATTCCCTAGGTCTTCATGAGCAAGCAAGTTGGATGCACACCCACTTAGTTTCTTTTTGAGCTTTCATACACTTATAGCTCTAGTGCACCCATTGCATGGCAATCCCTACTCACTCACATTGGTATCTATTGATGGGCATCTCCATAGCCCGTTGATACGCCTAGTTGATGTGAGACTATCTTCTCCTTTTTGTCTTCTCCACAACCACCATTCTATTCCACCTATAGTGCTATGTCCATGGCTCACCCTCATGTATTGCATGAAGATTGAAAAAGTTTGATAACATCAAAAGTATGAAACAATTGCTTGGCTTGTCATCGGGGTTGTGCATGATTTAAATATTTTGTGTGGTGAAGGTAGAGCATAGCCAGACTATATGATTTTGTAGGGATAGCTTTCTTTGGCCATGTTATTTTGAGAGGACATAATTGCTTAGTTAGTATGCTTGAAGTATTATCATTTTTATGTCAATATGAACTTTTGTCTTGAATCTTATGGATCTAAATATTCATACCACAATTAAGAAGAATCACATTGAAATTATGCCAACTAGCATTCCACATCAAAAACTCTCTTTTTATCATTTACCTACTCGAGGACAAGCAGGAATTAAGCTTGGGGATGCCTGATACGTCTCCAACGTATCTATAATTTTTGATTGCTCCATGCTATATTATCTACTGTTTTGGGCAATATTGGGCTTTATTTTCCACTTTTATATTATTTTTGGGACTAACCTATTAACCGGAGGCCCAGCCTAGATTTGTTGTTTTATGCCTATTTCAGTGTTTCGAGGAAAAGGAATATCAAACGGAGTCAAAACGGAACGAAATCAACTGGAGAAGTTATTTTTGGAAGGAAACCTACCGGATAGACTTGGACCCTACGTCAGAAAATGAAGGAGGTGCTCACGAGGGTAGGGGGCGCGCCCACCCCCTGGGGCGCGCCCCCTGCCTCGTGGCCCCCTCTTCGGTCCACCGACGTACCCCTTGTACCCATATATACCTACGTATCATAAACTTCCAGAACGGACAATAGATCGGCAGTTCTGCCGCCAGAAGCCTCCGTAGCCACCGAAAGCCAATCTAGACCCGTTCCGGCACCCTGCCGGAGGGGGAATCCTTCTCCGGTGGCCATCTTCATCATCCCTGTGCTCTCCATGACAAGGAGGGAGTAGTTGTCCCTCGGGGTTGAGGGTATGTACCAGCAGCTATGTGTTTGATCTCTCTCTCTCTCGTGTTCTTGAGGTGATATGATCTTGATGTATCGCGAGCTTTTCTATTATATTTGGATCCTATGATGTTTCTTCCCCCCTCTACTCTCTTGTAATGAATTGAGTTTCCCCTTTGAAGTTATCTTATCGGATTGAGTCTTTAAAGATTTGAGAACACTTGATGTATGTCTTGCCGCGTGTATCTGTGGTGACAATGGGATATCACGTGATTCACTTGATGTATGTTTTGGTGATCAACTTGCGGGTTCCGCCCATGAACCTATGCATAGGGGTTGGCACACGTTTTCGTCGTGATTCTCCGGTAGGACTTTGGGGCACTCTTTGAGGTCCTTTGTGTTGGTTGAATAGATGAATCTGAGATTGTGTGATGCATATCGTATAATCATACCCACGGATACTTGAGGTGACATTGGAGTATCTAGGTGACATTAGGGTTTTGGTTGATTTGTGTCTTAAGGTGTTATTCTAGTACGAACTCTAGGGCTGTTTGTGACAATTATAGGAATAGCCCAACGGATTGATTGGAAAGAATAACTTTGAGGTGGTTTCGTACCCTACCATAACCTCTTCGTTCGTTCTCCGCTATTAGTGACTTTGGAGTGACTCTTTGTTGCATCTTGAGGGATAGTTATGTGATCCAATTATGTTAGTATTGTTGAGGGAACTTACACTAGCGAAAGTATGAACCCTAGGCCTTGTTTCAACGCATTGCAATACCGTTTGTGCTCACTTTTACCATTAGTTACCTTGCTGTTTTTATTTTCAGATTACAAAAACTATTATCTACTATCCATATTGCACTTGTATCACCATCTCTTCGCCGAACTAGTGCACCTATACAATTTACCATTGTATTGGGTGTGTTGGGGACACAAGAGACTCTTTGTTATTTGGTTGCAGGGTTGCTTGAGAGAGACCATCTTCATCCTACGCCTCCTACGGATTGATAAACCTTAGGTCATCCACTTGAGGGAAATTTTCTACTGTCCTACAAACCTCTGCACTTCGAGGCCCAACAACGTCTACAAGAAGAAGGTTGTGCAGTAGACATCATTCTACTTGGCACAAACACTAATTAAAACATAAAAAATCAATAATAACAGAGGCTAGATAAATTATTTATTACTAAACAGGAGCAAAAAGCAAGGTACAAAAATAAAATTGGGCTGCCTCCCAACAAGTGCTATCGTTTAACGCCCTAGCTAGGCATGATGATTTCAATGATGCTCACATAAAGGATAAGAATTGTAACATAAAGAGAGCATCATGAAGAATATGACTAGCACATTTAAGTCTAACCTACTTCCTATGCATAGGGATTTTGTGAGCAAACAACTTGTGGGAACAAGAATCAACTTGCATAGGAAGGTAAAATAAGCACAACTTCAAAATTTTAAGAACATAGAGAAGAAACGTGATATTATTCCAATTCCTACAAGTATATATTCCTCCCGCATAATAATTTTCAACAGCATCATGAATGAATTTAACAATATAACTATCACATAAATCACTATTTTCATGATGCACAAGCATAGAATTTTTATCACTCTCCACATAAGCAAATTTCTTCTCATGAATAGTAGTGGGAGCAAACTCAACAAAATAACTATCATGGGATTGAAAACTGAAGTCAAGATGACAAGTTTCATGCATATCATTATTCTTTATAGCATACAATTCATCACAATAATCATCATAGATAGCAACTTTGTTCTCATAATCAATTGGAACCTCTTCCGAAATAGTGGATTCATCACTAAATAAAGTCATGACCTCTCCAAATCCACTTTCATCAATATAATCATCATAAATAGCAGGCATGCTTTCATCATAATAAATTTGCTCATCGAAACTTGGGGGACAAAAAATAATCTTCATCAAACATAGCTTCCCCAAGCTTGTGGCTTTGCATATCATTAGCATCATGGATATTCAAGGAATTCATACTAACAACATTGCAATCATGCTCATCATTCAAATATTTAGTGCCAAACATTTTAATGCATTCTTCTTCTAACACTCTGACACATTTTTCCTTTCCATCATACTCATGAAAGATATTAAAAAGATGAAGTGTATGAGGCAAACTCAATTCTATATTATTTTTTTCGTAGTTTTCTTTTATAAACTAAACTAGTCCTAAAACAAGAAACAAAAATATCCGATTACAAGATCTAAAGATATACCTTCAAGTGCTAACCTCCCGGGCAACGGCGCCAGAAAAGAGCTTGATGTCTACTACACAACCTTCTTCTTGTAGACGTTGTTGGCCCTCCAAGTGCAGAGGTTTGTAGGACAGTAGCAAATTTCCCTCAAGTGGATGACCTAAGTCTTATCAATCCGTGGGAGGCGTAGGATGAAGATGGTCTCTCTCAAGCAACCCTGCAACCAAATAACAAAGAGTCTCTTGTGTCCCCAACACACCAAATACAATGGTAAATTGTATACATGCACTAGTTCGGCGAAGAGATGGTGCTACAAGTGCAATATGGATGGTAGATATAGGTTTTTGTAATATGAAAATATAAAAACAGCAAGGTAACTAATGATAAAAGTGAGCACAAACGGTATTGCAATGCATTGAAACAAGGCCTAGGGTTCATACTTTCACTAGTGCAAGTTCCCTCAACAATAATAACATAATTGGATCATATAACTATCCCTCAACATGCAACAAAGAGTCACTCCAAAGTCACTAATAGCGGAGAGCAAACGAAGAGATTATGGTAGGGTACGAAACCACCTCAAAGTTATCCTTTCTGATCGATCTATTCAAGAGTCTGTAGTAAAATAACATGAAGCTATTCTTTATGTTCAATCTATCATAGAGTTCGTACTAAAATAACACCTTAAGACACAAATCAACCAAAACCCTAATGTCACCTAGATACTCCAATGTCACCTCAAGTATCCGTGGGTATGATTATACGATATGCATCACACAATCTCAGATTCATCTATTCAAACCAACACAAAGTACTTCAAAGAGTGCCCCAAAGTTTCTACCGGAGAGTCAAGATGAAAACGTGTGCCAACCCCTATGCATAGGTTCATGGGCGGAACCCACAAGTTGATCACCAAAACATACATCAAGTGGATCAATAGAATACCACATTGTCACCACGGCTATCCCACGCAAGACATACATCAACTGTTCTCAAATCCTTAAAGACTCAATCCGATAAGATAACTTCAAAGGGAAAACTCAATCCATTACAAGAGAGTAGAGGGGGAGAAAAATCATAAGATCCAACTATAATAGCAAAGCTTGCGATACATCAAGATCGTATCACCTCAAGAACACGAGAGAGAGAGAAAGAGAGAGAGAGAGAGAGAGATCAAACACATAGCTACTGGTACATACCCTCAGCCCCGAGGGTGAACTACTCCCTCCTCGTCATGGAGAGCGCCGGGATGATGAAGATGGCCACCGGAGAGGGATTCCCCCCTCCGGTAGGGTGCCGGAACAGGACTAGATTGGTTTTCGATGGCTACGGAGGCTTTTGGCAGTGGAACACCCGATCTATTCTGCTCCCCGATTTTTTAGGGCATATGGGTATATATAGGAGGAAGAAGTATGTTGGTGAACCTCCGGGCTGTCCACGAGGCAGGGGGCACGCCCAGGGGGGTGGGCGCGCCCCCCACCCTCGTGGGCCGCCCGGGACTCTCCTGGTCCATCTCCGATACTTCGTGGGCTTCTTCTGGTCCAAAAATAAGTTCCGTGAAGTTTCAGGTCAATTGGACTCCGTTTGATTTTCCTTTCCTGCGATACTCTAAAACAAGGAAAAAATAGAAACTGGCACTGGGCTCTAGGTTAATAGGTTAGTCCCAAAGATCATATAAAATAGCATACAAAACATCCAAGGTTGATAATATAATAGCATGGAACAATCAAAAATTATAGATACGTTGTAGACGTATCACTGAACTGACCAAACTTCTCCCCAATTGTTGCCAACCACGTACTGAAAATATCCTAGTTCAACTATATATACTAGCTAATTTTAAGTATGTTGTACTATTCGACCACACATCTATAGTCAGATGACTTGAACAAAATAGCCCCTAAATACTACTACTACCACGGAGGGGCTTTGTGCTACTTCCGGCAGCCTCTCCTCTGCTGAGCACCCTCGGTAAGAGGCAGAGGAGGAGGAGGAGCCTAACGATGAGCTGGACAAATGCAATATGGTGCCTACCGCTATTGCACGTTCAGCGACGCTCGCCAGCTCGAACGCCCACTGTCGCTCCAGACGATCCCTCTCGAAGCGGCCGGACTGCTCATAGATCTCCTGATTCCTTGCCTCTGCGTCGACGTGTGCTGCGGCCACGGCTGCGGTAAGACTCTTTGCGTCCTCGACAAGGCACTCCTTCTCCTCCCATGGGAACTCAATATAGCGCGCAAGGTCGCTGACGCATGTGCGGGCCTCCACCTCCGCCTCCCTCCTTCAGGCGGCGGTGGCAGAGCGGGTGATGATCCCGGCGATCGAAGGTGGGCTGGCGGCCACGGTGGCCGATGATGGGGTGGCGGCCACGACCACCACCTCCCGCCTTCGGGCCGCGGTGGTGGAATGGGTGATGGCCATGGTGGCCGGCAGTGGGGTGGCGGCCACGACGGCCACCTCCCGCCTTCGGGCCGTGGCGTCTAAGCGGGAGATGGCCCTAGCTTTCGATGGTGGTGTGGCGGCAATGACAGCCGGCAACAGCTGCCGATGGGGACGCCACGTACACTACACTACACCGGGGACTGCGCCTCCGCCGCGGTATAGCCTGCCAGCTGGAGCTGTCCTCTGAAGACGGTGGAATGGCTAAGTAACGATGACGGACCGGTGCTATTGGAGATTGTGGGAGAAGCAGATGAGATAAGCTACAGGGAGGGAGGGGAAAATGCGATGCAGGACTCATCGGCCATGAGGGTTTTTATAGCAGGCCGGCAAGCATTGGGATTTTGGGGGATTTCACCGAGTCGGGTGGGAAGCTTGCGCGGGAACCTGTGAGGTTGTGTGGTGTAGCGACCAGACCTCAAACCGTCCGATCTCTGTGCTTCAGTGTCATCCCTGAATCAGTCATGCTGACACGCACAATACTTGAAGGTTTTATAACAGAGTAGCAATCACACACTTATTACAATGAGTGTCTCAAAAGAGAACTTATTACAAATAATATGGCTTAAGGCCATCTAATAACGATAACAGCGGAAGGCATGGAAGATAAGTGAGTCCATCAACTCCAACGGCATCACTGAGTATAGAACCACGACCTAAAGGCACCTTACTCGTCGTCTGAAAAGTCTGCAACATGAACGTTGCATCCCGAAAATGGGTCAGCACATGGAATATGCTGGCAATGTAACACATAGAGAGTAATGAACAGAAATAGGCTATAATACATCCATATACGGCTGGTGGAAAGCTCTATGGTTACAGTTTAGCGTAAAGCCAGTTTTTCCCTACTGCAAAGGAATAAATTTTATTTAACTATCATGGTAGTTGTTAAACATTGAGAGTGTAGACACCCTCTCAATCCCAAATTAAACATCAACATCAAAACCCAACAAAATTAATTAGAGTAACATGATGAGATTCACATGATAATCCAAGTACTACATACTCAAGACGTCCATAACCGGGGACACGGCTAATCATGGTTAGTTTATACACTCTCCAGAGGTTTGCGCACTTTTCCCCACAAGACTCGATCTCCTCCGTTTGATTTCTTGCACTACATGGTGTTTGAGGAACGGATGACCGAGACATAGTCTTTCAGAAGCGCTAGCACCTTACGATCGGGTAGACCGTTACACCTACTTTCCCCTACATCTGCTAGTCTACCACTGTGAGAGTTCGCACAACTTAATCAACTATGCTAGAGCCCATAGTAGCTTGTGGCTGCACACGGAAGTTTCTAGCATAAATAATCTCATGATCCCTTTGAGCCTGGGTGGCGGTCCATAAAGAAAAACAGGCAATCGCTGGAATACCCAGGTGCCTCAATCCACCCAGATGTGTGTTAAAGTTGCCACCTTAAATAAACCGTTAATTAACAATCTCACATCTGTCATGGATACACTCACCCAATCCACGTCTACTAGCATAGCATGGCAATATAGGCAAACGTATAAGTAACTCCCAAGGGTTTGATAATAAAATAGGTGATAGGTACTACCTCATCTACATCCCAAAACCCACAATTTAATTAGATCCTAATCATGCAATGTTTGAGGATTGATCTAATGCAATAAAACTGGGTAGTAAGAGGTATGATCAAAGTGTTACTTGCCTTGCTGATGATCCGTGAAACCTAGAGATTCGAAGTAGCAAGCGGCGCACTCCGGGTACTCTAATGCAAACAAACAAACAAGCTTACAATAAGAACTCATCTAATGCACAGGTAAAACTCAAATAAGAGATCTAACCAGAAAGTTCAACTTAAGAACTCCGGTTCGCAAAAAGAAACAAATCAAACGAAACGACGGAAGGCAAACGGCAAAAGAAACAAGCTTCGCTTACTAATCTGGATCTAAGTCAAATTTTACAGAAGCAAAAACTTGTTTGAGTTGGTTAACCGGAAAGAGGGTTTTGAAACGAAACTCTAGGCGCTTGAATTGCCTGATTCCGATAAACGAGCGAAAAGTTAAACTAAAACAAAAATCGGCTCAAATATCGCGATCAGAAATAATCACGGAAAATCCGAGAAAAAGAAAAAACGACGAACAGGCTAACGAACGAACGTCGCTGTCTGCGGCTAAACGACGAATACCGTTCGTAAAAACGAATGAAAAAGCAGTCGTTCGCTAAATAACTAAACCGAAGAAAATAAACCGAACCGGATAAAAAGACGGAATCTAGGTTTTCGAAAAAAACCAATAAGTTTTCTTTGCGAAAACCGAGGCAACGGCGGCTACCTCGGGCGGCTCCGGCGAGACGACGGCGGCGGCGCGGCGAGGAGAGAGGCGGCGGACTCGCGCGGCGGCGGCGGCTGGCGGCATGCAGTTCGAGGGTGGCGACGGCTAGGGTTTCGGGGCTCGGGCGGCTGCGGCTCGGCCCTCGTGGCTTTAAAGGTCGGCCGGGCCAAGTGTCCTAGTCGGATACGGCCCGGTTAGGTCGGTCCGTTTTTTTAAATAATATGACGTGCAGAAAAAGAAAGAAAAGAAATACTAAACGAATTCCAAAAATCCTGAAATAAAATTTCCCCAACTTCTAAAATCAAGCCGGACAAAGTGAACATTTATTTGGGGCCTAAATGCAATTTTGAAAAACGCGCATTTTTTCCTAAATCCAAATAAAACAACGAAAAATCCAAAGTAAAATCTTATTTGATTTTAATATTAAATCTCTCAATATTCCTTTAATTTGGGAAAGTCATTTTATTCCCTCTCACTTATCTTTATACTTGCAATTATTGAAGATAAAATAATTAAATCAAATGATTCTATTTTAAAATTTTGAGAAAACCCCAATTATAAAAATAACGAAATCCCCAACTCTCTCCGTGGGTCCTTGAGTTGCGTAGGATTTCTAGGATCAACCAAAAGCAAATAAAATATGATATGCAATGATGATCTAATGTATAACATTCCAAATTGAAAATTTGGGATGTTACAAACCTACCCCCTTAAGATGAATCTCGCCCTCAAGATTTGGGTTGGCTAGAAAATAGGTGAGGGTGGTCCTTCAGCAGATCTTCCTCTCGCTCCCAGGTGGTTTCATCCTCGGTGTGGTGGCTCCATTGAACTTTACAAAACCTGATGACCTTGCTGCAGGTGACTCGGCTGGCATATTCGAGAATCTTGACTGGTTTCTCCTCGTAGGTCAAATCACTATCCAAGTGAATCGCTTCCAGTGGCACTGTATCTCTTAGCGGTATATCAGCCATCTGTAGCACCCTCGATGCGACTATATCTCCCACGTGTCGAGGCACGACTTAGAGGCATAATCATATTGAAGGCATATGTCGCAAGTCAGGCAATCATCACAAACATCCCATGTAATATAGATAATAAAAAGGGATAACATAGTTGGCTTACACTCGCCACGTCAATCAAGGTACATAAATAACATTACATCATCCAAACACTCATGGCCCGACTACGGCACCAAAATAAAAGATAACCCAACATGCGACACGGTCCCGATCACCCCCAACTGGGCACCACTACTGATCATCGGGAAAGGAAACATAGTAACATTGAGAGTCCTCGTCGAACTCCCACTTGAGCTCGAGCGCGTCACCTGGAGCGAAATCATCAGGCCTTGCATCTGGTGTAATAGTAATCTGTGAGCCACAGGGACTCAGCAATCTCGCACCCTCGCGATCAAGACTATTTAAGCTTATAGGTAAGGCAAGGTAAAACATATATGTGAAGCTGCAACAAGTGACTAGCATATATGGTGGCTAATGTATTCGCAAAATAGAGCGAGAAGAGGAGGCAAAGCGCGAGCGAGAAACTAGAGGACAACCTGCGCAAACATTACTCCAACACCGTGTCCACTTCCCGGACTCCGCCGGGAAGAGGCCATCACGGTAACACACACGGTTGATTCATTTTAATTAAGTTAAGGTTCAAGTTATCTACAACCGGACATTAACAAATTCCCATCTGCCCATAACCGTGGGCACGGCTTTCGAAAGTTCAAATCCCTGCAGGAGAGTCCCAACTTAGCCCATGACAAGCTCTCACGGTCAACGAAGGAATAGACCTCCTCCCGAGACGTTCCGATCAGACTCGGTACCTCGGTTCTTCAAGACACTTCGACAGGTTAAAACAAGACCAGCAACACCGCCTGAATGTGCCGACAAATCCCGATAGGAGCTGCACATATCTCTTCCTCAGGGCACAATCGGATAAGCAATCCGTACAACTAAAACCAGCCCTCGAGTTTCCCCGAGGTGGCGCTGCAAGGGGCTCTGGGTTGGACCAACACTCAGAGGAGCACTGGCCCGGGGGGTTTAAAATAAGATGACCCTCGGGCTCCGGAAACCCAAGGGAAAAGAGGCTAGGTGGAAAATGGTAAAACCAAGGTTGGGCATTGCTGTAAAAGCTTTAATCAAGGCGAACTATCAAGGGGTTCCCATTATAACCTAACCGCGTAAGGAACGCAAAATCCAGGAACATAACACCGATATGACGGAAACTAAGGCGGCAAGAGTGGAACAAAACACTAGGCGAGAGGCCGAGCCTTCCACCCTTCACCAAGTATATAGATGCATTAAGATAACATGGCAATATAATGATATCCCAACAAGTAAATAAATGTTCCAACAAGGAACGGTCTCCAATCTTCACCTGCAACTAGCAACGCTATAAGAGGGGCTGAGCAAAGCGGTAACATAGCCAAACAACGGTTTGCTAGGACATGGTGGGTTAGAGGTTTGACATGGCAATTTGGGAGGCTTGAAAGCAAATGGTAGGCATCGTAGCATTGGCATAGAAAAAGAGCGAGCAAACTAGCATAGCAAAGATAGTAGTGATTTCGAGGGTATGATCATCTTGCCTGCAAAGTTGTCAGAGTTGACTGGATCCTCGAGAGCAAACTCAACGGGATCCTCGTTTGCGAACTCGTCTCCCGGCTCTACCCAAACAATACAAACAAGCAACAAGGACACAATCAACCACGTGCAAGGATCAAACAATATGATGCAAAGATGATATGCTATGCGGGATGCGATGCGGAATGCATGAACCTGGCCTCAACTTTGGAATCCAAGTGTGCCACTGTAAAGATGAGATGAAATCGCTTGAAAACGATATAAAGAACGCCGGAATCGGAGTTACGGTTTGGAAATGGCAAGCGATTCAAATATGACACCGGTCTACGATTTACAGCAAGTAGCCATCTAAATGCAATGAGATGAACATGCTACAGCACTCAAACATGACAAAAAAATACATGACAGGGATGCATTCAAGATTCTTAACAAAATTCTAGCACTTAGCTATGGCCAAATCATCCATTAACAGGTTCAAACAAGCATGGCAAAAATGCATATGGTAAACAGATCTCAGACTTAGTGAAATTAACACTTGTCTGAAATTTCAGATCAGGTAGCACTCTTCGGAGCAACAAAACTACATGCTACAACAGCTGAACATGGTAAAGTAAAGCATGGCATGGAGCTACTCAAAGAGCTTGACAAAATTCCCTTAGTGACCTTGAGCCAAAAGGGATCAGAAAATACAATTGCAAGCATGCGAACATGGCAAAAACATAATCAGTTCACAGACTTAGTGAAAACTGGCACATGCTGAAAACAGATATCAAGTAGGCATGTTTACGAGCTCGATACACTCACTACAAAGCTAGTCATGATAAGCTAAGCATACACCCATCAAGAATACAAAAAATGCAAGCTAGAAATGGCAAGAACAAAAGCATAGCATGCACGGATCAACTACAACAACATCGGCAAAATTGCAAACAAGTTGACAATCTGCCCAGATTCACAAAGTAGCAAAAGTAGAGCTTGATTGGACTCAAGCTAGGGTGCTCCATAATTGCAAACAAAGACATGGATGGATAGAGCACTACAATATTAACAAAACATCCTTACTGATCATCCTCAAAAGAGGCACGGATCACTAGGAAACAATATGAACATATGGCATATGAGATAAACAGCTCAAGGACTTAGTGGAAATGCTAAGTCCCTGAAATCAGCAATACCAAGTGCACCACTTTGCAAGCTCGTGCTAGTCACCACACACATCACAAAAATACATGGGTTGCACCTATGGAAAGATGACAAAACCCTTAACAAAACATATGTAGAGCACCAGGGCATATCATGCACACAATAATCATGGCAAAAATGACAAAAAGCTAAATGGATTAGCAGATCTGACAATTAACTCAAGTAGCCCTCTTCTAATAGCATTTCGGGCATCAACATGAACTCAAATGAAAATTATGCAATGGAATGAAATGATGCACTCTCTGAGACGAACAATTTGTTATGCTATATGCCCAAATCGGAGCTACGGATGAGGAGATACGATGCTATGAACATGGGCACTTGAGCTAGGGTTAGGAGGGAAAAAGTCAACCGAAAATTCCAGATCTGAGATTTGCATGCAATCCGAGGTTGGTCGGGAGGTTCGCCGGAGTTCCTGTACGCCGGAGCTCGCCGGAGAACTCGGGGAAGCAAGGGCCGGCCGGATCTCGCCGGATCCGGGCCAGGCGACGGCGGGCGGCGGCGCGCGGCAGGCGGGCAGCAGCGCGCGGCGAGGCGGCGGCGGCGGGGCGGCGCGGTCGAGGCGGCGGCGCGGCGATGACCGGGCGGCGGGGCGGCGCGGTCCGGCGATGGCGGCGCGGTCCGGCCGAGCCTCGGGCGCGAGGAGGCGGGGCGAGGGAGCGGGCCGCGGGGGCCGGCTCCGGGCTCCCGGGCCGCGGCTGGCGGCGGAGGTGCCACGTGGCAGCCTGCCACTGGTGCGGGCGGGCAGCGGACAGTGTCCGGCCGACACGGACGTGTCCGGCGCGGCGCGGTGGATTTTTAGGGTTAGAGGAAGGGGAAGATCCGCGAATTTCGGGAGGGGACTTTAAATAGAGGTAGAGGGAGCTAGGAGAGTCCAAATGAGGTGCGGTTTTCGGCCACGCAATCGTGATCGAACACTCTAGATGATGGAGCATGTTTAGGTGGGTTTTGGGCCAAATTGGAGGGGTGTTGGGCTGCAACACACACGAGGCCTTTACGGTCCCTCGGTTAACCGTTGGAGTATCAAACGAAGTCCAAATGATACGAAACTTGACAGGCGGTCTATCGGTAGTAAACCAAGGCGCTTGGCAAGTCTCGGTCCAATCCGGAAATGTTTAATCCCCACACACGAAAGAAAGGTAGAAATGACCACCGAAGGAGAACGAAGCGCCGAAATGCAAAACAGACAACGGGGAAAAATCTCGAATGCATGAGATGAACACGTATGCAAATGCGATGCACATGATGACATGATATGAGATGCATGACAACGATAACAACACACGGAGACAAAGACCCGAACCCGAGAAAATAAAATAACTTAACGCCGAAAACGGTAAGAGTTGGAGTACAAATAGGGAAAGTTACATTCGGGGTGTTACACATCTCTGCGTGGCACTTTTTCAACTGGGAAACGTGGAACACGTCGTGAACTCCTGACAGTGCTTCGGGTGACTCCAATTTGTAAGCAACTTCTCCCATACGCTCCAAAACTTTGTATGGTCCCACAAAATGTGGCGCTAACTTTCCCTTAACTCCAAAGTGCTTAACTCCTCGAAGTTGGGATACACGAAGATAAACTATGTCTCCGACTTCATAAACTGTCTCCTTGCGTTTAGAATCTGCATAGCTCTTCTGCCTGGACTGGGCTATCTTGAGCCTATCGCGAATCAACTTCACTTTCTGTTCAGACTCCTTAATCAAATCTGGTCCAAACAACTAGCGGTCTCCAACTTCGTCCCACGACAATGGTGTTCTGCACCTTCTTCCGTACAAGGCTTCAAAAGGGGCCATCTTCAAACTGGATTGATAACTATTGTTGTAAGAGAACTCCGCATATGGCAAATTGTCATCCCAACTAGATCCATAATCTAGCGCACAAGCTCTCAGCATATCCTCCAAATCTGATTGACTCTCTTGGTCTGTCCATCGGTCTACGGATGAAAAGCTATACTGAACTCTAGTCTAGTACCCAAAGTTTCGTGTAACTGATCCCAGAACTTTGAGGTAAACTGGGTTCCTCTATCTGCTACAATACTCCTAGGAACTCGATGCAGACATACAATCCTAGTCATGTATATCTTTGCCAACTTAGCACTGCTGTAAGTAGTCTTCACTGGGATGAAATGAGCTACCTTCGTCAAGCGATCGACTACAACCCATATCGAGTCATAGCCTCAGCGGGTCCTGGGTAATCCTGTGATAAAATCCATGCCTAGCTTATCCCACTTCCATTCGGGTATCGGCAATGGTTGCAGCAATCCTGCTGGCTTCTGATGCTCTGCCTTTATTCTCTAACATACATCACAAACTGCTACATACTCGGCAATATCCTTCTTCATTCCGGTCCACCAGAAAGTATCCTTCAAATCCAAATACATCTTGGTATTTCCTGGGTGAATCGAGTACGGCGAATCATGGGCCTCTTGTAGAATTAGCTTCCTGATCTCCGGGTCATTAGGCACATAAATGCGATCCTCAAACCATAAGGTATCGTGTTCATCCTCACGAAATCCTTTAGCTTTTCCCTTGCTCATTTTCTCTTTAATAGAGGCAATCTCCTCGTCAGTCTTCTGAGCTTCTCTGATCCTATCCATCAAAGTATACTAAACCTCCAATGCTGCTACATAGCCTCTCAAAACTATCTCCAAACATAGCTCGCGAAGATCCTTGACTAACTCCTTTGGTAAATCTCCGGTCATTAGTGTGTTGACATGGCTCTTGCGGCTCAACACATCGGCTACTATGTTAGCCTTTCCGGGGTGATAATGTAATCTCATATCACAATCCTTGATGAGCTCCAACCATCTTCTTTGCCTGAGATTCAACTCCTTCTGCGTGAAGATGTACTTCAAACTCTTGTGATCCGTGTACACCTCACAATGGTTCCCGATGAGAAAATGTCTCCAAGTCTTCAATGCATGCACTACGGCTGCTAACTCCAAATCATGTGTAGCATAACTCAACTCATGAGGCTTAAGTTGTCGTGAAGCATACGAAACAACTCTTCCCTCCTGCATAAGCACTCCTCCAATTCCTCGACGTGAAGCGTCGCAATACACCTCATAATCCTTGCGCTGATCTGGCAGAATCAACACTGGCGAGGTAACCAAACGTTTCTTCAACTCCTGGAAACTACCCTCACATTCCTTAGTCCATTTGAACTTGGTATCCTTCTTCAACAACTCCGTCATAGGTTTTGCAATCTTTGAGAAATTTTCAATGAACCTCCGGTAGTATCCTGCGAGTCCAAGAAAACTCCGGATCTCTCCAACTATTGTTGGGGCTTCCCAATTTGTCACAGTGACAACCTTGGTCGGATCTATTGCAATTCCTTCTCCGGATATAACATGTCCGAGGAATCCAACTTCCTTCAACCAAAACTCACATTTGCTGAACTTGGCGTATAACTGATGTTCTCTGAGCTTACCAAGTACCAAACGCAAATGTTCTTTATGTTCTTCTTCATTCTTCGAGTAAACCAGAATATCATCAATGAACACTACGACGAACTTATTCAAAAACTCCATAAACACTTTGTTCATCATGTTCATAAAATAAGCGGGTGCGTTAGTCAGACCAAATGACATAACGGTATACTCATACAGCCCGTACCTCGTAGTAAAAGCTGTCTTAGGTATGTCCTGCTCTCGCATCTTCAACTGGTGGTATCCTGATCGCAAATCGATCTTGGAAAATACCTTTGCTCCTTGCAATTGGTCAAACAGATCATTGATTATCGGCAGTGGGTACTTATTCTTGATCGTCACTTCATTCAATCCTCGATAATCAACAACCATCCTTTAACGATCCATCCTTCTTTTCCACTAGAAGTACTGGTGATCCCCAAGGTGACGAACTTGGGCGAATATATCCCTTATCCAGTAACTCCTTAATCTGCTTCTTAATCTCCTCCAAATCCTTTGCAGGCATTCTATACGGTCTCTTAGATATTGGTCTTGTGCCTGGCAAAAGCTCAATCAAAAACTCAATGTCCCTATCCGGTGGCATGCCTAGCAACTCTTCTGGAAATACATCCGGAAAATCTTTACCACTGGTACTTCCTCCTGTACAACTCCTGTTAGGGAATTTACTTGTGTCCTATTCAGCACATGTCGTGATACATACTTGATCCTTCTTCCTTCTGGGGTGGTAAGCAAAATCGACTTACTGGCACAATCGATGTTTCCTCCATACATCGACAGCCAATCCATACCTAGAATCACATCCAAACCTTGCGATTCCAGAATGATTAAATCCGAGGGAAAAACATGCCTACCTATACTCAATGGCACTTGAAAATATCCCTTACTAGCCATATACTCCGCTCCTGGCGAGCTTACTAACATAGGTGTTCTAAGAACCTTGGTGGGCAGTTTATACTTATCCACGAATCCCCTTGAT